>NW_027513690.1:0-152508 GCF_048772815.1 Callospermophilus lateralis
ATATGTAATTTTTCATTCATTTGTATTCGACACTGGTACCATTATTGTTTTCTTCAGTTTTTGCACATCACAGGATATACATTTCATACCAACAAGTTCACAAATTAAAAAGCCAATTTGTTTCAACTTTCACCACTTCTTGCTTCAGAACACATGTATTGTCAGGGTTTCTTGACTGGTCTTTTCATGAGAGACTTCTTTCCAAACACATTATTTGAATTTCCATAATCATTTTGAAGCAAAACTCACACACTCTTCATGATAAACCAAATACAAATATTTCCATTACATATATACCTGGTTGGAATGAATGATTGTATATCAATATACGATTTCCCTTAATTTTTCAGATATCAGTTCAATTCATTATTTAAAGTTCAAAAAAAGTTATATTATTTATTCACATATGGTCTATTCATGCTTTTCTCTATGTTCCTAGAAACAGGGTACACCTCTTTGTACCCCTGATTCTCATTTTACATCTTCAATATATTGCTCCCAGAAATGGTGAAAGAAATACTCATTTCACCTCATTATCACAGTAATATTCTGGACAAAAAATGGAAAGGTCACACTTATGATTGTACCAAAGCCTAAATGGAAAGTGAACATGGATTCTAAAAACATCCATGTCCAGGATGCCTAATGCTGTCAATTGTCAATCCTATTGGTGACTACATATTTGTTTTTTTCCTAATTTATATATTCAAACTCAACCCTGTTGAAAACGTCTAATTCTATTCACTCACTTTATACTTTGCCTGATTTCGTAATGTTTCTATTGATATCTGCTTTTCTACATATTTTCCCCAGTTCAACATAGTGACTGACTCTTCATATGTGCTGACATTTACATTCACTCAACAACCGAAAGTCTATTGCTAAAGAACTTTTGGTCCAAATCCTATACTCACTCTTCTTCCTAAACCTACCGACTATCTTCCTAATCCTACTGAATATCCCTTTTTGACTGGATGTACTCTTCTAAATTCAATCATCCAATGTACAAGGTCCTATGCATTGTATATAGAATTATCTGAGGCATCTTTGCAGAACATCATTCAAAGCTAAGTATCCCAATCAAGGGGAAAACCCTTCTGGGCTTCAAATCATACCTAGCTTTCTGTTTTCCTACTTATATTTCACCTCTATATTCTTGTAAATATTGCAGGTTTCCAATTCCATTATTCATCACACAGAATCACTCGTAACCCAAATCAAACCTGTTTTTAACCCCAAGTATACACTGTTCCCTCAATCATTTTACAGAAGAGCAGGACAGAGTGGTTCTTACAATACAGGAAAGTTGGGGACCTTCCACCTGATGAGAACCTCAAATGTCCATGCACAAATGATACCTGGAGGAGTTGAAGGCAGGTATGAAGCACCTGAGAGTGCAAAAGTCATCTTCCATGGCAAACAACCTGGTCAGGATGAAGGGATGTGTCTGAATCTGAATCTCTCTCTTCTTCTTGTAGAGAAGATGGACCAAACCAGGCCTGAGTGGAGAGCTGTTCCCGGGTGCCAATGGTGATATACATTCTACCTTATGAAAGTGTCACAGGAAGCGTGGGCAACCTCCATCTTATGTTACCCTTTGAAGCAACTGTTAGGACAAAGTGGTTGCCAAGGCAGTGACCTCATTCAGTTCCAAAGAAAGTGACATACCTCATTTCCTTGGTGATGGAACTCTCTGAACTTGGTATCCAAGAAGCCAGGCACCCAGAGGCAGTCCCAGTCTCAGTCCCAGTGGGCTCACTTGTTTGGATTTACCAAGGACAGAGTCAGTTTTCTTTGTACCTAATGATGTGAGGATGGCCAAATGCCAGGAGAGCTCTGAAGATGGACCTTTCCTGAGAAAACAGGTAGTGGCTAACCACTTTTTCCTGACATCTTCACAGAGTTGGTCAAGGAAACAAGATCTGAGAGAAGACAGGCCATTTCGGGGGAACATAGTATGGCCCACCAGTCAGAGGACACTCCGGATAGTCACAGACCTACTTGGGGGAAGGAGGTGCCTTTGTGGGAGTGGGTGTTTGTTTGTTGTTTTGTCTCATGTTCTGAGAATAGATAGGAAAGGCGGTTTGTTTGGTTTGGAGTGGACAGTTTCTAGTAAGTCATTTGACATGGCGAGTGTTTCTCTTTCTGTGTATCCCACTGTGTCCGTTGTTGTAGACATTAGAAAAGAGAATGCATTAATGGATGTGTCCTGTCTAGTATAAATCTTCCCATAATTCATCCTGCCCAATATATGAATGGACTGCAGCTTGTCTTATCAATTTGCAACACCTGCTATCTTTCTAAGTTGTTGTTTTCTTCCTGAATTCTGGCCACTCTCCAGAATAGGCTCATGGATTTGTGTCCAAAATATGTACCACCTCCAAGCTCTCTGACATGGCCATGTACTGGATAGCTGAAGAGAATGGCGAGCATCTCAGAAAACTCAGATATCAGTGTGACCAGGAACGTCTCAGTGCAGAAACCCTGCTTTGGGCCTTTTGCTTACTTATTGTTGTGTTGCACTGAATGTCAGGAAGGTCTTTGCCTCAGGCCACCCCTTTGTGAAGCCTGAAGAAAACAGTTTTCAAATGGAAATGAATGGGCCTCACCTGTGGCTCTTTATCATCCTCTTGGACCTGTGTGTGGCTGTGACTTAGATTCTCAGCACCTGATGGATCTTAAGAATGATCCCATGTGAGCTTCCAAAACCAAAATGGCAAAAAATATCATTCATTGTGGATGAAGTCTCTTGCCTTCCTCTGTTAGGTTCCTGCACTCCATCAAATGACAATAGGGATTCTTTGGGTCAAATGAGTTCTTCAAAGCCCTGCAGAGGTGCTTGTGTTTTCGCATGACTCTAAATCACCTAAAGAATCGATACCTAAAATCAGTAGGCCTCAAATTGGAGAAACACAGAAGTATTAACGGCAGGCTTATTTGTTCACTCCTGGTTCACAGAAACGGTGTCCAGGCTACCCTGACATTAGGCAAATGAGGGGCAAACGAGCTGATTTTGGACACTGTCTTGGGCTGCGCCCCTCATGGAAACCTCCAGCCAGATGTTAAGATGATTGACTATATGGAATTAAATGAGGGCCATGTGGGAGT
The DNA here is from genome assembly GCF_048772815.1 of Callospermophilus lateralis. Lineage (NCBI taxonomy): Eukaryota > Metazoa > Chordata > Mammalia > Rodentia > Sciuridae > Callospermophilus > Callospermophilus lateralis. Next base: position 3,109 of record NW_027513690.1, read on the forward strand.
GTTTTGGTTTTAATTTTGGTCATTTGTGTGGCATTGGAAAAAATGACTGGGTCCACGTGGGCTTGAACTCTGGTGTGATTCCCCTTAGAGACTGGGTTTTGGAACTGAACTCAGAGAAGCATTGCCATGAATTCTGTTCGGATTTTAAGAGGCCACGCATGAAAGTCGCTCTTGGAAACTGAGACCTAGGCCCCGGGTGGATTTCCACAGAGGACTGGGAATCTCAGCAAGGATATCACATGATTTTATTCTTAAAGAAATGGCAGCCATAGTTGAGAGTCAAAACACACATGGACCTCACATTGTAGACCTCAATGGGCCTGGCCTAATGTGACCTTTTGTCCACTCTTTGGGAAGCCGTGCCTGTGAGAGTTCTCCAGAGATTTCATTGAAATGAGCTTCCTCACCATTTAATGTTTGCTGAATGAACTGAAACCCACAGTGCCTCCATCTTCATGCTTGAAAAATGGCTAGATAAATACCATGAAATTTTTGAAATTCCTATGACCAGGTGTCACTGGAGAAACATTGGATGTCCTGTTGCTGATCATGAGTATACCAGACAGTGCCTTGATTTACTGAGTTTCATGAAAATGGTGTAGAACAGAGATGCCAGTAAGTTTGAGCCTGCTGAGTAGTGGGTCAAGAGCAGTGGTGGGGAGGTGTTTGATAAAACATCCGTGGTAGGGCCATGTGGATCTACCAATGGATTCCAAATGGCTTGTAACTGAAATGGTGCAGCCAGCAGACCCTTATATGTAAAGGCATCTTGTTATATGGAGAGTTTTCAGAGGAAAATTAAAAAATCAGGTTGATATGGAAAAGGGGGCAATGGGGCAAGCTGTGAGAGATAGGAGCCTAGTTGGTGCATTCTCTTGCAGACCCTGACCCACCACACGTGACAGAACTCCCTCCAGCACTGTGTCCCAGTTTAGCACCTAGTATTTCGTGAAACAAATACCAAACTCACAGTGCAGCAGCAAAAACACCACAAAAAGTGGAGGAGGACCAAATGGCTTCACAGTCCACACGGGAGACACTTAGTCCCCAGTGGCCTCAGTTTACCTACAAAGAGAGGATTCAGCACTGCTTCATCTTGTTCATTGGAAAATAAGAAACCATGTCCTCCAGGTCACTTAGATGCAGACCCAGCTTTGATGGTCTCACTACGGAGGAAGCCAAATCTCCTGAAAACAACATATATTTCAAGTGTGGAAGCTCAGAGGCAGTTTCTCAAAAAGTTTTTAGGCCAGCAGAGCTCCATGTTTGTGGAGGGTTTACCCTGTCCCTTAGTTTTGGAAACTCCTCTACCACCTCCAAGGTTGTGAACTCCTGAGCATTTTCCATTCCAGATATGTATTCACTGATTTTGTAACTCTTCTCCTCTAATTGTGTCTTACTTGGGGTGAAGGTAATGTCAAGGCATTGTTCTGGATGAGAGCGGGAGGATATTTGTGCAGCATATATTTACATACACATTGGATTCATTTTCCAATTTTCCATTCGAAATACTGAATCCCTGACACTAACCCATACCTAGTAGACTCAGACTATTCATCCTAATATAATGGAGAAAATTAACCCAACACATTAGAAATACAAGTACTTCAGAGGAGACATGTTGTATAGTTGGAGTTGACATTTGCATTATATAAGGTAGGAGTTATAAATCTAGTCAAATTTTAATTGAAATATTCTCCATGTGTTTTTAAATTTAACAAATATGTGAATTCTTGTTTCCCTTTACTGTAGCCTATTCACACATGTATATTTATATGCATATATAGAATCCTACCAGGTATCACACGTACATTTTTGTGAGGTGGCTGTCTTGGCAGATACAAATTGTGAGAAGAGTTCCCTCCTTCTAAATGCTGTTGGAAATGAAAATTCAGCCTATAGGAGAGCGTCCTAGTAGAACAACATTATACATTAACTCATGTTCAGTAAAATAAATATTTTTGCATTTGTGGATGGTACATATTTACTGATTAATTTCGATTGGCATTTATATTGGTATTTTTAATGTCTGTGAGTTGTGTGTGTGTGTGTGTGTGTGTGTGTGTATAGATATAGATATAGATATAGATATAGATATACTCTCCAAATTTTTCAAAATATGAAATATATGTGTCTAATATACACTCTCTAAATTCATTCATGTTCATGTATGTGGATTTATAATCCACTTTTCACAAGATTATAATCAGAAATATTCATCCACCTGAAATACATATTTGTTTCCTAGTAGTGAAAACTAACTTCAGTGAATGGTGCATACAAATCCTAATTATTCTACAGTAACTGACCCAGTCTAACATCAATGCAAGTAGACTCCTATGGGACATGATATGTAATTTGTCATTCATTTGTATTCGACACTGGTACATTATTGTTTCTTCAGTTTTTGCACATCACAGGATATACATTTCATCCACAAGTTCACAAATTAAAAAGCATTTGTTTCAACTTTCACCACTTCTTGCTTCAGAACACATGTATTGTCAGGGTTTCTTGACTGGTCTTTTCATGAGAGACTTCTTTCCAAACACATTATTTTGAATTTCCATAATCATTTTGAAGCAAAACTCACACACTCTTCATGATAAACCAAATACAAATATTTCCATTACATATATACCTGGTTGGAATGAATGATTGTATATCAATATACGATTTCCCTTAATTTTTCAGATATCAGTTCAATTCATTATTTAAAGTTCAAAAAAGTTATATTATGTATTCACAGTATGGTCTATTCATGCTTTTTCTCTATGTTCCTAGAAACAGGGTACACCTCTTTGTACCCCTGATTCTCATTTTACATCTTCAATATATTGCTCCCAGAAATGGTGAAAGAAATACTCATTTCACCTCATTATCACAGTAATATTCTGGACAAAAAATGGAAAGGTCACACTTATGATTGTACCAAAGCCTAAATGGAAAGTGAACATGGATTTCTAAAAACATCCATGTCCAGGTTGCCTAATGCTGTCAATTGTCAATCCTATTGGTGACTACATATTTGTTTTTTTCCTAATTTATATATTCAAACTCAACCCTGTTGAAAACGTCTAATTCTATCACTCACTTTATACTTTGCCTGATTTCGTAATGTTTCTATTGATATCTGCTTTTCTACATATTTTCCCCAGTTCAACATAGTGACTGACTCTTCATATGTGCTGACATTTACATTCACTCAACAACCGAAAGTCTATTGCTAAAGAACTTTTGGTCCAAATCCTATACTCACTCTTCTTCCTAAACCTACCGACTATCTTCCTAATCCTACTGAATATCCCTTTTTGACTGGATGTTCTCTTCTAAATTCAATCATCCAATGTACAAGGTCCTATGCCATTGTATATAGAATTATCTGAGGCATCTTTGCAGAACATCATTCAAAGCTAAGTATCCCAATCAAGGGGAAAACCCTTCTGGGCTTCAAATCATACCTAGCTTTCTGTTTTCCTACTTATATTTCACCTCTATATTCTTGTAAATATTGCAGGTTTCCAATTCCATTATTCATCACACAGAATCACTCGTAACCCAAATCAAACCTGTTTTTAACCCCAAGTATACACTGTTCCCTCAATCATTTTACAGAAGAGCAGGGACAGAGTGGTTCTTACAATACAGGAAAGTTGGGGACCTTCCACCTGATGAGAACCTCAAATGTCCATGCACAAATGATACCTGGAGGAGTTGAAGGCAGGTATGAAGCACCTGAGAGTGCAAAAGTCATCTTCCATGGCAAACAACCTGGTCAGGATGAAGGGATGTGTCTGAATCTGAATCTCTCTCTTCTTCTTGTAGAGAAGATGGACCAAACCAGGCCTGAGTGGAGAGCTGTTCCCGGGTGCCAATGGTGATATACATTCTACCTTATGAAAGTGTCACAGGAAGCGTGGGCAACCTCCATCTTATGTTACCCTTTGAAGCAACTGTTAGGACAAAGTGGTTGCCAAGGCAGTGACCTCATTCAGTTCCAAAGAAAGTGACATACCTCATTTCCTTGGTGATGGAACTCTCTGAACTTGGTATCCAAGAAGCCAGGCACCCAGAGGCAGTCCCAGTCTCAGTCCCAGTGGGCTCACTTGTTTGGATTTACCAAGGACAGAGTCAGTTTTCTTTGTACCTAATGATGTGAGGATGGCCAAATGCCAGGAGAGCTCTGAAGATGGACCTTTCCTGAGAAAACAGGTAGTGGCTAACCACTTTTTCCTGACATCTTCACAGAGTTGGTCAAGGAAACAAGATCTGAGAGAAGACAGGCCATTTCGGGGGAACATAGTATGGCCCACCAGTCAGAGGACACTCCGGATAGTCACAGACCTACTTGGGGGAAGGAGGTGCCTTTGTGGGAGTGGGTGTTTGTTTGTTGTTTTGTCTCATGTTCTGAGAATAGATAGGAAAGGCGGTTTGTTTGGTTTGGAGTGGACAGTTTCTAGTAAGTCATTTGACATGGCGAGTGTTTCTCTTTCTGTGTATCCCACTGTGTCCGTTGTTGTAGACATTAGAAAAGAGAATGCATTAATGGATGTGTCCTGTCTAGTATAAATCTTCCCATAATTCATCCTGCCCAATATATGAATGGACTGCAGCTTGTCTTATCAATTTGCAACACCTGCTATCTTTCTAAGTTGTTGTTTTCTTCCTGAATTCTGGCCACTCTCCAGAATAGGCTCATGGATTTGTGTCCAAAATATGTACCACCTCCAAGCTCTCTGACATGGCCATGTACTGGATAGCTGAAGAGAATGGCGAGCATCTCAGAAAACTCAGATATCAGTGTGACCAGGAACGTCTCAGTGCAGAAACCCTGCTTTGGGCCTTTTGCTTACTTATTGTTGTGTTGCACTGAATGTCAGGAAGGTCTTTTCCTCAGGCCACCCCTTTGTGAAGCCTGAAGAAAACAGTTTTCAAATGGAAATGAATGGGCCTCACCTGTGGCTCTTTATCATCCTCTTGGACCTGTGTGTGGCTGTGACTTAGATTCTCAGCACCTGATGGATCTTAAGAATGATCCCATGTGAGCTTCCAAAACCAAAATGGCAAAAAATATCATTCATTGTGGATGAAGTCTCTTGCCTTCCTCTGTTAGGTTCCTGCACTCCATCAAATGACAATAGGGATTCTTTGGGTCAAATGAGTTCTTCAAAGCCCTGCAGAGGTGCTTGTGTTTTCGCATGACTCTAAATCACCTAAAGAATCGATACCTAAAATCAGTAGGCCTCAAATTGGAGAAACACAGAAGTATTAACGGCAGGCTTATTTGTTCACTCCTGGTTCACAGAAACGGTGTCCAGGCTACCCTGACATTAGGCAAATGAGGGGCAAACGAGCTGATTTTGGACACTGTCTTGGGCTGCGCCCCTCATGGAAACCTCCAGCCAGATGTTAAGATGATTGACTATATGGAATTAAATGAGGGCCATGTGGGAGTGTTTTGGTTTTAATTTTGGTCATTTGTGTGGCATTGGAAAAAATGACTGGGTCCACGTGGGCTTGAACTCTGGTGTGATTCCTCTTAGAGACTGGGTTTTGGAACTGAACTCAGAGAAGCATTGCCATGAATTCTGTTCGGATTTTAAGAGGCCACGCATGAAAGTCGCTCTTGGAAACTGAGACCTAGGCCCCGGGTGGATTTCCACAGAGGACTGGGAATCTCAGCAAGGATATCACATGATTTTATTCTTAAAGAAATGGCAGCCATAGTTGAGAGTCAAAACACACATGGACCTCACATTGTAGACCTCAATGGGCCTGGCCTAATGTGACCTTTTGTCCACTCTTTGGGAAGCCGTGCCTGTGAGAGTTCTCCAGAGATTTCATTGAAATGAGCTTCCTCACCATTTAATGTTTGCTGAATGAACTGAAACCCACAGTGCCTCCAACTTCATGCTTGAAAAATGGCTAGATAAATAACATAAAATTTTTGAAATTCCTATGACCAGGTGCCACTCGAGAAACATTGGATGTCCTGTTGCTGATCATGAGTATACCAGACAGTGCCTTGATTTACTGAGTTTCATGAAAATGGTGTAGAACAGAGATGCCAGAAATTTGGAGCCTGCTGAGTAGTGGGTCTAGAGCAGTGGTGGGGAGGTGTTTGATAAAACATCCGTGGTAGGGCCATGTGGATCTACCATTGGATTCCAAATGGCTTGTAACTTACATGGTGCAGCCAGCAGACCCTTATATGTAAAGGCATCTTGTTATATGGAGAGTTTTCAGAGGAAAATTAAGAATCAGGTTGATATGGACAAGGGGGCAATGGGGCAAGCTGTGAGAGATAGGAGCCTAGTTGGTGCATTCTCTTGCAGACCCTGACCCACCACACGTGACAGAACTCCCTCCAGCACTGTGTCCCAGTTTAGCTCCTAGTATTTCGTGAAACAAATACCAAACTCACAGTGCAGCAGCAAAAACACCACAAACAGTGGAGGAGGACCAAATGGCATCACAGTCCACACGGGGAGACACTTAGTCCCCAGTGGCCTCAGTTTACCTACAAAGAGAGGATTCAGCACTGCTTCATCTTGTTCATTGGAAAATAAGAAACCATGTCCTCCAGGTCACATAGATGCAGACCCAGCTGTGATGGTCTCACTACAGAGGAATCCAAATCTCCTGTAAACAACATATATTTCAAGTGTGGAAGCTCAGAGGCAGTTTCTCAAAAAGTTTTTAGGCCAGCAGAGCTCCATGTTTGTGGAGGGTTTACCCTGTCCCTTAGTTTTGGAAACTCCTCTACCACCTCCAAGGTTGTGAACTCCTGAGCATTTTCCATTCCAGATATGTATTCACTGATTTTGTAACTCTTCTCCTCTAATTGTGTCTTACTTGGGGTGAAGGTAATGTCAAGGCATTGTTCTGGATGAGAGCGGGAGGATATTTGTGCAGCATATTTTTACATACACATCGGATTCATTTTCCAAATTTCCATTCGAAGTACTGAATCCCTGACACTAACCCATACCTAGTAGACTCAGACTATTCATCCTAATATAATGGAGAATATTAACCCAACACATTAGAAATACAAGTACTTCAGAGGAGACATGTTGTATAGTTGGACTTGACATTTGCATTATATAAGGTAGGAGTTATAAATCTAGTGAAATTTTAATTGAAATATTCTCCATGTGTTTTTAAGCTTAACAAATATGTGAATTCTTATTTCCCTTTTCTGTAGCCTATTCACACATGTATATTTATATGCATATATAGAATCCTACCAGGTATCACACGTACATTTTTGTGAGGTGGCTGTCTTGGCAGATACAAATTGTGAGAAGAGTTCACTCCTCCTAAATGCTGTTGGAAATGAAAATTCAACCTATAGGAGAGCGTCCTAGTAGAACAACATTATACATTAACTCATGTTCAGTAAAATAAATATTTTTGCATTTGTGGACGATACATATTTTGATGAATTTCGATTGGCATTTATATTGGCACTTTTTAATGTCTGTGAGTGTTGTGTGAGTGTGTGTGTATATACAGATATAGATATAGATATAGATATACTCTCCAAATTTTTCAAAATATGAAATATATGCGTCTAATATACACTCTCTAAATTCATTCATGTTCATGTATGTGGATTTATAATCCACTTTTCACAAGATTATAATCAGAAATATTCATCCACCTGAAATACATATTTGTTTCCTAGTAGTGAAAACTAACTTCAGTGAATGGTGCATACAAATCCTAATTATTCTACAGTAACTGACCCAGTCTAACATCAATGCAAGTAGACTCCTATGGGACATGATATGTAATTTGTCATTCATTTGTATTCGACACTGGTACATTATTGTTTCTTCAGTTTTTGCACATCACAGGATATACATTTCATCCACAAGTTCACAAATTAATAAGCATTTGTTTCAACTTTCACCACTTCTTGCTTCAGAACACATGTATTGTCAGGGTTTCTTGACTGGTCTTTTCATGAGACTTCTTTCCAAACACATTGTTTTGAATTTCCATAATCATTTTGAAGCAAAACTCACACACTCTTCATGATAAACCTAAACACAAATATTTCCGTTACATATATACCTGGTTGGAATGAATGATTGTATATCAATATACGATTTCCTTTAATTTTTCAGATATCAGTTCAATTCATTATGTAAAGTTCAAAAAAGTTATATTATTTATTCACAGTATGGTCTATTCATGCTTTTTCTCTATGTTCCTAGAAACAGGGTACACCTCTTTCTACCCCCGATTCTCATTTTACATCTTCAATATATTGCTCCCAGAAATGGTGAAAGAAATACTCATGTCACCTCATTATCACAGTAATATTCTGGACAAAAAATGGAAAGGTCACACTTATGATTGTACCAAAGCCTAAATGGAAAGTGAACATGGATTTCTAAAAACATCCATGTCCAGGTTGCCTAATGCTGTCAATTGTCAATCCTATTGGTGACTACATATTTGTTTTTTTCCTAATTTATATATTCAAACTCAACCCTGTTGAAAATGTCTAATTCTATCACTCACTTTATACTTTGCCTGATTTCGTAATGTTTCTATTGATATCTGCTTTTCTACATATTCTCCCCAGTTCAACATAGTGACTGACTCTTCATATGTGCTGACATTTACATTCACTCAACAACCGAAAGTCTATTGCTAAAGAACTTTTGGTCCAAATCCTATACTCACTCTTCTTCCTAAACCTACCGACTATCTTCCTAATCCTACTGAATATCCCTTTTTGACTGGATGTTCTCTTCTAAATTCAATCATCCAATGTACAAGGTCCTATGCCATTGTATATCGAATTATCTGAGGCATCTTTGCAGAACATCATTCAAAGCTAAGTATCCCAATCAAGGGCAAAACCCTTCTGGGATTCAAATCATACCTAGATTTCTGTTTTCCTACTTATATTTCACCTCTATATTCTTGTAAATATTGCAGGTTCCCAATACCAATATTCATCACACAGAATCACTCGTAATCCAAATCAAACCGGTTTTTAACCCCAAGTATACACTGTTCCCTCAATCATTTTATAGAAGAGCAGAGACAGATTGGTTCTTACAATACAGGAAAGTTGGGGACCTTCAACCTGATGAGAACCTCAAATGTCCATGCACAAATGATACCTGGAGAAGTTGTAGGCAGGTATGAAGCACCTGAGAGAGCAAAAGTCATCTTCCATGGCAAACAACCTGGTCAGGATGAAGGGATGTGTCTGAATCTGCCTCTCTCTCTTCTTATTGTACAGAAGAAGGACCAAACCAGGGCTGAGTGGAGAGCTGTTCCCGGGTGCCAATGGTGATATACATTCTACCTTATGAAAGTGTCACAGGAAGTAGGGGCAACCTCCATCTTATGTTACCCTTGGAAGCAACTGTTAGGACAAAGTGGTTGCCAAGGCAGTGACCTCATTCAGTTAAAAAGAATGTGACATACCTCATTTCCTTGGTGATGGAACTCTCTGAACTTGGTATCCAAGAAGCCAGGCTCCCAGAGGCAGTCCCAGTCCCAGTCCCAGTGGGCTCACTTGTTTGGATTTACCAAGGACAGAGTCAGTTTTCTTGGTACCTAATGATGTGAGGATGGCCAAATGCCAGGAGAGCTCTGAAGATGGACCTTTCCTGAGAAAACAGGTAGTGGCTAACCACTTTTTCCTGACATCTTCACAGAGTTGGTCAAGGAAACAAGATCTGAGAGAAGACAGGCCATTTCGGGGGAACATAGTATGGCCCACCAGTCAGACGACACTCCGGATAGTCACAGACCTACTTGGGGGAAGGAGGTGCCTTTGTGGGAGTGGGTGTGGGTTTGTTGTATTGTCTCATATTCTGAGAATAGATAGGAAAGGCGATTTGTTTGGTTTGGAGTGGACAGTTTCTAGTAAGTCATTTGACATGGCGAGTGTTTCTCTTTCTGTGTATCCCACTGTGTCCGTTGTTGTAGACATTAGAAAAGAGAATGCATTAATGGATGTGTCCTGGCTAGCATAAATCTTCCCATAATTCATCCTGCCCAATAAATGAATGGACTGCAGCTTGTCTTATCAATTTGCAACACCTGCTATCTTTCTAAGTTGTTGTTTTCTTCCTGAATTCTGGCCACTCTCCAGAATAGGCTCATGGATTTGTGTCCAAAATATGTACCACCTCCAAGCTCTCTGACATGGCCATGTATTGGATAGCTGAAGAGAATGGCGAGCATCTCAGAAAACTCAGATATCAGTGTGACCAGGAAAGTCTCAGTGCAGAAACCCTTCTTTGGGCCTTTTGCTTACTTATTGTTGTGTTGCACTGAATGTCAGGAAGGTCTTTTCCTCAGGCCACCCCTTTGTGAAGCCTGAAGAAAACAGTTTTCAAATGGAAATGAATGGGCCTCACCTGTGGCTCTTTATCAGCCTCTTGGACCTGTGTGTGGCTGTGACTTAGATTCTCAGCACCTGATGGATCTTAAGAATGATCCCATGTGAGCTTCCAAAACCAAAATGGCAAAAAATATCATTCATTGTGGATGAAGTCTCTTGCCTTCCTCTGTTAGGTTCCTGCACTCCATCAAATGACAATAGGGATTCTTTGGGTCAAATGAGTTCTTCAAAGCCCTGCAGAGGTGCTTGTGTTTTCGCATGACTCTAAATCACCTAAAGAATCGATACCTAAAATCAGTAGGCCTCAAATTGGAGAAACAAAGAAGTATTAACGGCAGGCTTATTTGTTCACTCCTGGTTCACAGAAACGGTGTCCAGGCTACCCTGACTTTAGGCAAATGAGGGGCAAACGAGCTGATTTTGGACACTGTCTTGGGCTGCGCCCCTCATGGAAACCTCCAGCCAGAGGTTAAGATGATTGACTATATGGAATAAGATGAAGGCCATGTGGGAGTGTTTTGGTTTTAATTTTGGTCATTTGTGTGGCATTGGAAAAAATGACTGGGTCCACGTGGGCTTGAACTCTGGTGTGATTCCCCTTAGAGACTGGGTTTTGGAACTGAACTCAGAGAAGCATTGCCATGAATTTTGTTGGGATTTTAAGAGGCCACGCATGAAAGTCGCTCTTGGAAACTGAGACCTAGGCCCCGGGTGGATTTCCACAGAGGCCTGGGAATCTCAGCAAGGATATCACATGATTTTATTCTTAAAGAAATGGCAGCCATAGTTGAGAGTCAAAACACACATGGACCTCACATTGTAGACCTCAATGGGCCTGGCCTAATGTGACCTTTTGTCCACTCTTTGGGAAGCCGTGCCTGTGAGAGTTCTCCAGAGATTTCATTGAAATGAGCTTCCTCACCATTTAATGTTTGCTGAATGAACTGAAACCCACAGTGCCTCCAACTTCATGCTTGAAAAATGGCTAGATAAATACCATGAAATTTTTGAAATTCCTATGACCAGGTGGCACTGGAGAAATATTGGATGTCCTGTTGCTCATCATGAGTATACCAGACAGTGCCTTGATTTACTGAGTTTCATGAAAATGGTGTAGAACAGAGATGCCAGTAAGTTGGAGCCTGCTGAGTAGTGGGTCTAGAGCAGTGGTGGGGAGGTGTTTGATAAAACATCCGTGGTAGGGCCATGTGGATCTACCATTGAATTCCAAATGGCTTGTAACTTACATGGTGCAGCCAGCAGACCCTTATATGTAAAGGCATCTTGTTATATGGAGAGTTTTCAGAGGAAAATTAAGAATCAGGTTGATATGGACAAGGGGGCAATGGGGCAAGCTGTGAGAGATAGGAGCCTAGTTGGTGCATTCTCTTGCAGACCCTGACCCACCACACGTGACAGAACTCCCTCTAGCACTGTGTCCCAGTTTAGCTCCTAGTATTTCGTGAAACAAATACCAAACTCACAGTGCTGCAGCAAAAACACCACAAATTGGAGGAGGACCAAATGGCATCACAGTCCACACGGGGAGACACTTAGTCCCCAGTGGCCTCAGTTTACCTACAAAGAGAGGATTCAGCACTGCTTCATCTTGTTCTTTGGAAAGTAAGAAACCATGTCCTCCAGGTCACATAGATGCAGACCCAGCTTTGATGGTCTCACTACAGAGGAATCCAAATCTCCTGAAAACAACATATATTTCAAGTGTGGAAGCTCAGAGGCAGTTTCTCAAAAAGTTTTTAGGCCAGCAGAGCTCCATGTTTGTGGAGTGTTTACCCTGTCCCTTAGTTTTGGAAACTCCTCTACCACCTCCAAGGTTGTGAACTCCTGAGCATTTTCCATTCGAGATATGTGTTCACTAATTTTGTAACTCTTCTCCTCTAATTGTGTCTTACTTGGGGTGAAGGTAATGTCAAGGCATTGTTCTGGATGAGAGCGGGAGGATATTTGTGCAGCATATATTTACATACACATTGGATTCATTTTCCAATTTTCCATTTGAAATACTAAATCCCTGACACTAACCCATACCTAGTAGTCTCAGACTATTCATCCTAATATAATGGAGAAAATTAACCCAACACAATGGAAATACAAGCACTTCAGAGGAGACATGTTGTATAGTTGGACTTGACATATGCATTATATAAGGTAGGAGTTATAAATCTAGTCAAATTTTAATTGAAATATTCTCCATGTGTTTTTAAACATAACAAATATGTGAATTCTTGTTTCCCTTTTTTGTAGCCTATTCACACATGTATATTTATATGCATATATAGAATCCTACCAGGTATCACACGTACATTTTTGTGAGGTGGCTGTCTTTGCAGATACAAATTGTGAGAAGTGTTCACTCCTCCTTAATGCTGTTGGAAATGAAAATTCAACCTATAGGAGAGCGTCCTAGTAGAACAACATTATACATTAACTCATGTTCAGTAAAATAAATATTTTTGCATTTGTGGATGATATATATTTACTGATGAATTTCGATTGGCATTTATATTGGTACTTTTTAATGTCTGTGAGTGTTGTGTGTGTGTGTGTGTGTGTGTGTGTGTATAGATGTAGATATAGATATAGATATACTCTCCAAATTTTTCAAAATATGAAATATATGTGTCTAATATACACTCTCTAAATTCATTCATGTTCATGTATGTGGATTTATAATCCACTTTTCACAAGATTATAATCAGAAATATTCATCCACCTGAAATACATATTTGTTTCCTAGTACTGAAAACTAACTTCAGTGAATGGTGCATACAAATCCTAATTATTCTACAGTAACTGACCCAGTCTAACATCAATGCAAGTAGAATCCTATGGGACATGATATGTAATTTGTCATTCATTTGTATTCGACACTGGTACATTATTATTTCTTCAGTTTTTGAACATCATAAGATATACATTTGCCAAGGCAGTGACCTCATTCAGTTCCAAAGAATGTGACATACCTCATTTCCTTGGTGATGGAACTCTCTGAACTTTGTATCCAAGGAGCCAGGCACCCAGAGGCAGTTTCAGTCCCAGTCCCAGTGGGCTCACTTGTTTGGATTTAGCAAGGATAGAGTCAGTCATTCTTGGTACCTACTGAAGTGAGGATTACCAAATGCCTGGAGAGCTCTGAAGAGGGAACTTTCCTGAGAAAGCAGGTAGTAACTCTCCATTTTTTCCTTACAACTTTACAGAGTTCGCCAAGGAAAACAGATCTGAGAGAGGACAGGCCATTTCGGAAGAACAGAGTATGGCCACCAGTCAGAGGACACTCTGGTTAGTCACACACCTACTTGGGGAAGGAGGTGCCTTTTTGGGAGTGGGTGTGGGTTTGTGGTTTGTCTCATGTTCTGAAAATAGGTAGGAATGGCGGTTTGTTTGTTTTGGAGTGAACTGTTTCTGGTAAGTCGTTTGACGAGGTGAGTGTTTCCATGTCTGTGTATCCCACTGTGCCTGTGGTAGTAGACATGAGAAAAGAGAATGCAGCAATGGATGTGTCATGTCTAGTATAAAGCTTCCCAGCATTCATCCTGCCCAATTTATGAATGGAGTGTGGCTTGCCTTATGCACGGGCAACACCTAATACCTTCCTAAGTCCCTGTTTTCTTCCTGAATTCTGGCCACTCTCTAGAATAGGCTCATGGTTATGTGTCCAAAATATGTACCAAATCCAAGGTCTTTGACATGGCCATGTACTGGATACCTGAATGGAATGGCCCGCATCTCAGAAAACTCAGATATCAGTGTGACCAGGAAAGTCTCAGTGGAGATACCCTGCTTTGGGCCTTTTGCTTACCTATTGTTCTGTTGCCCTGAATATCAGGAAGGTCTTTGTCTCATGCAACCCCTTTGTTAAGACTGAAGAAAACAGTTTTCAAATGGAAATGAATGTGCATCACCTCTGGCTCTTTGCTTAATTTCATTGGAAAAGGATGTGTCTGATTCAGGCCCTTTGCCCTGTTTTAGGCTGTGACTTAGATTCTCAGCACCTGATGGATGTAAAGAAAGATCCCATATGTGCATCTAAACCAAAATGGAAAAACGTTCAATCAATGTGCATGAATTATATTGCCTTCCTTTGTTAGGTTTCTGAAATCCATCATGTCAGAATAAGGATTCTTTGGGTGAAATGAGTTCTTCAAATCTCTGCAGAGGGGCTTGGCTTTTCTCATGACTCCAATTCACAAAAAGAATCTAGACCCCACAGTCAGAGAGCCTCAAATTGGAGAAGCGAAGCAGTATTAAGGGCAGGCCTATTTGATCACTCCTGGTTCACAGGAAGGGTGTCCAAGCCACCCTGACATTCGGCAAATGAGGGGCAAGGGAGCTTATTTTGGACACTGTCTTGGGATGTGCCTCTCATGAAAACCTCCATCCAGATGTTATGATGAGTATCTTTATGGTAGAAGATGAGGGCCATGTAGGAGTGTTTTGGTTATAATTGTGGTCATTTGTGTGGCAGTTGGAAGAGATGACTGGGTAATCCTGGGCTTGAATTCTGCTGTGATTCCCCTTAGAGACTGAGTTCTGGAACTGACCTCAGAGAAGTATTGACATGAATTGTGTTGGGATTTTAGGAGGCCAGGAATGAGAGTTGCCATTGGAACCTGGGATCAAGTCCCAGAGTGGCTTTCCACAGAACACTGGGAATCACAGCCAGGATATTACATGATTTTATTCTGAAAGACTTGGCAGGCATAATTGAGATTCAAAACACACTTGTACCTCGCTTTGTAGACCTCAATGGGCCTGGCTTCATGTGACTTTTTGGCCACTCTTTGGGTAGACTTGCCTGTGAGAGTGCTCCAGAGATTTCCCTGAAATTAGCTTCCTCACCATTTAATGGTTCCTGAATGAATTGAAACCAACATTGCCTCCAAATGCATCTGTGAAAAAATGCTAGATAATTACCATGAAATTTTAGAAATTCCGATGACCAGCTGGCACTGGAGGACCTTTGATGTCCTGTTGATGATCATGAGTATACCAGACAGGGCCTTGATTGACTGGGTTTCATGAAAATGGTGTAGAACAGAGATGCCAGTAAGTTGGGGCCTGGTAAGTAGTGGGCCTAGAGCTGTGTTATGCAAATGTGTGATAAAACATCTGTGGTGGGGCCATGTGGATCTTCCATTGGCTTCCAAATGGCTGTGACTGACATGGTGCAACCATCACACCCATATATGTAAAGGCATATTTTTATATGGAGAGGTTTCAGAGCAATGTTCACTATCATGTTGCTATTGTCAAGGGGGCAAGCTACTTGAGATAGAACACTGGTTGGTGCATTCTCCTGGAGACCCTGCCAACCACACCTGACAGAACTCCATTCAGCACTGTGTCCCATTTGAACTCGTTGTATTTCATGAAGCAAATACCAAACTCCCAGTGCAGCAGCAAGAAACACCACGAAAATTGGAGGATGACCATTGGTTTCACAGTCCACACGGGAAGACCCTTAGCCCTCAGTGGCCAAAGTTTACCTACAAAAAGAGAATTCATCACTGCTGCCTCATTTTTATTTGAAAATAAGTAACCATTTCCTCCAGGTCACATAGATGCAGATCCAGCTTTGATGGTTTCACTACAAATAAAGCTAAAGCTCCTGACAACAACATATATTTCAAGTGCCCAACCTCAGAGGCAGATTCTCAAAAAGTCTTTTGGCCAGCAGAGCTCCATGTTTGAGGAGTGTTTACCCTGTCTCTTACTTTTGGAAACTCCTCTACCACCTCCAAAGATGTGAAATCTGGAGCATTTTCCATTCTAGATATGTATTCACAGATTTTCTAACTCTTCTCCTCTAATTGTGTCTTACTTGGGGCGAAGGTAATGTCAAGGCATTGTTCTGGAGGAGAGTGGGAAGATTTTTCCGTAGCATATATTTGAATACACATTGGATTCAGTGTCCTATTTTCAATTCAAAATACTGAATACCTGACTCTAACCCACACCCTACCAGACTCTGACTACTAATCCTAATATGATGGAGAAAAATAACCCATAAAGAATAGAAATACAAGCAGTTCAGAGTAGGCATGGTGTATAGATGGACTTGCCTTTTGCATGATACAGAGTTGGAGTTATAAATCTAGTCAATTGTTTGTTGAAATAGTTGTCCTAGTATTTTTAAGGTTAACAAATATGTGAATTCCTGTCTCCCTTTCTCTGTATTCTTATATGCACATATAGATTCCTATCTGGTACCACACGTACATTCTTGTGAGGTGGCTGACTTGGCAGATACAAATTGTTAGAAGAGATCACTCCTACTAAACCCTGTTGGAACTGAATATTCAACCTATGGGTGAGCTTGCTAGTTGAACAGCATTATACATAAATCCATGTTCAGTAAAATGAATATTTTTAGATCTGTGGATGGTATATATTTTATAATGAATTTTGATTGACCTATATATTGCTACATTTTTGTCTGTGTGTGTGTTTTATGTATATGTATATATATGTATATATATATATATATATATATATATATATATATATATATACACTCTCCAGATTTTTCAAAATATGAAATATATGTGTCTTATATTCACTCCCTAAATTCATTCATGTTCATGTATGTGGATTTATAATCAACTATTCACAAGATTATTCTCAGAAATATTCATCCACCTGAAATTTGCCAAATGCTCTCAAATGTCAATCCTATTTGTGACTACATATTTGTTTCTTCCTAAGATTATATATTTAAACTCAACCCTGTTCAAAATGTCTAATCCTATCACTCACTTTATACTCTGCCTGATTTTGTAATGTCTATATTGATATATGCTTTCCTACATATTTTCCCCAGTTCATCATTGTGACTGACTCTTCACCTGTGCTGACATTTACATTCACTCTCTAATCGAAATCCTATTGCTAAGAAACTTTTGTTCCAAATCTTATACTCACCTTTCTTCCTAAACTTATTGACTATCTTCCTAATGCTACAGACTATCCCTTTTTGACTGGATGTTCTCTTCTACATTTAATCATCCAAGTAAATGTGGTGCAAGCTTCAGAGGAGGAGACTACCAACAGACTATCTCATGCAACATCAAAGGGTTTATTGGGTGTCCAGCATGCTGGGGTTCAGAGCTCACCTGAATAGAGCAGATAGCCCTGAGAATAGCTGAAGTAGAGCTTATATACTTTCCCTGGAGAGGGAAGGGAGGGAATTGTATTGATGGGTCAGGGCGAGTGGGCGGTTTGCATGCAACTGGGAGAGGGAGTACATTCTGCAATTTGGCAGCTGGGGATAGAACATTCTGGGAACAAGATTTGCAAACATTTCTCAAGATTTCAACAGTGTTCTGTTAAGCATACAGAAAAACAAGATGTGACAAGTACCTATTTTATTAATATTTCATTCCCCACTTCTTCTTCTGGCTAATTTTAATCATAAAAATGATCATTGGAGGGTGTCACATTCAATGTCTGCTAGTGGGGTATTACCATAAGTTTAACTCGTCCAATTTGAGCCTAGAGAAAAGACATTACACGATTGAGCAAACAGGGTTTTATAGTTAGCAATAATATGAGGATTATTATTGGACCGGCCAGGGTTGATAAAAACGTAGTTAACCAGGGGGACTGTGTGAACCAAGACTCAAGCCACCCTTTTTGGGCCTCTCTCACTTGTTGATGCTCTTCAAGGTGTCTTTTAAATTTACTCATAGATTTTAATACAACTCCAGTATAGTCAGCATAAAAACAACATTCTTCCCTCAATGCAGCACAAACTCCCCCTTCTCTAATGAAGAGGAGGTCCAACCCTCAATTGTTCTGTAAAACAACTTCAGAGAGAGAGGTAAAAGTTTCATGCAAAGCCCTGAAGGAGGTTTCTAATATCTTACTTTTGCTCTATTGCTGCTTCTAATTGGGTCATCTTTTGTGTCCCATGGACAATGCCACTGGTTCCTCTGCCCACCCGTGCAGCAACTCCTATTCCTAATAGGATGGCTAAAGTGAGGGATATATGTTCCCAGTGGAACCGGTTGTATGCCCCCCCTATTTGATCCTCAAATGAACCTGCGTCATGATAGAGCACTCTGGGAAACATCTGCACCATTACACAATTTATCACATATCTTGATCATTTCATGAAAACATAAACGATGTTTAAGTATATAGAATTATGCTGTTGTAGGCACTGACAAAGCAAGGCACCTAAGATAGCACTCAAGAGAGGGAAACAGTCCTATTTGGTTGCAACCGGATTCAGAGGGCATTGCTTCTATTGTAATCAATTAATCCCCTGAAACTCAGGTTTAGGTAGTTTCAGAAATTTGTACCCAACATATAAGGGATGGGGCTCAGAAGTTCACAGTCTTCAGAAGTTTAAAAAAGCAGTATTTGTTTCTGTTTTTCCTTCTGTTCTGGGCAAGTTAACTTTTCAAGGACACCTGGGAGGAGGAGAGCTTTTTCTTCCCTTTCTTATTTTCCCCCTGCCAGCTGTTACCATGGAGCCCGGTTGGTAATTTCTTTATCTTAGAAATGTAGCCATCTCTGTGAAGCCCCAGCTGAAGGCCAGAGGACTTGTTCACATATTTTGTGAAAAACTAGTTAGGGGTTGTCTAGCTTAGAAGTACTGAGATTTTTAGCCAGTGGCCAAGTAGAACAGGGCAATACAAAAGAGAATGTTTATCTACATTAAAGTCTTTATTAGGACTGTTTGGCTGAAAGTTCAAAACTCAGCCATGGTGAAGACTTCTGAAGAAGGTCATTTAAGACTTTTCTGTGGGCCTGGTACAGAGGGGGAAAGACGGGGAAGTTGGGGCTGAGAGCACCTCCGAGGATCAGAGAATGAGTGAAAAGAGAGATGTAAAAGAATAATGCGAAAGGGTATTGGGAATTTCCTAGCAGCAAACTTGAGCAGTAGATCAGGTAGAGCAGAGTGAAAGACGGGAGTGAGGATCCCAAAATCCTGTGAGGGACTTTAAATTTTAGTAACCTGTTTTCAGTGATGACAAAGCAACTTTAAAGGCCAATTATATTACATCTTGGATAAGGGTCTCAGGGCTCTCCTCAGCTCGTTTGAGCATTGGGTTAGCTGGTAAGAGGACCTGGTGGGACCCGGTGAGGGCACTGACAGGAGATGAGAGGAATGAGTCGGTGGAGCGGTACCTATGTACCTGCTACCTCAGCAAGGGGGCGATGGTCAGAGAACTGGTGGAGCTTTGGGTTTCTGATCTAGTTATTGGAGGGGAGAAATCAAGTTGCTGAGATGGGAGTGACAGCAGAGGGTCTGGAGCAGAAGGCTGAGGATAATGATCTATTGGAGAAGCATAGTTCAGGATGTGAGTGAAGGAGGGAAAAGGCTTCCACATAGGGGAATTTCCTTTCACTCTTTTGAGCACTTGCAGAAGTCAAAAAGGTCACGCAAAATTTGAGGATCTAGAGACCCCTCTGGGTGCCATAGTTTTTGGTTGTCTAATTGGTAATGTGGCCAATGCTGTGTACTGAATTTGATGAAGAATTGGGGTTCCATCAGGCAGCCCCTGTATGCACACATTCCCATGACATACAGAAAAAGTCGGCTTTTCCCCCACAGAGCCGTTACTCTTCGTGGCTTTGATAGTCTGCCAGGCAAACTTAGTAATCTAGACTAGCCAACCTGCATCTGGCTCGCGTGTCCCTACATCCATAATGTTTGTTTCCATTATCTATGGTACAGAAGGGATTTAATGGTATTTTAGTGGGATCCTCTTCATCAGGGATATCACAATAGGAAATACCTATAGCCAGCTAACAAATGTCTGGGTGGAGAGATGGCCACCAGGTCCCTAAGGGGGCTGTATGCGAGATAGACCATACTTCTTTTCCAGTAGGATTTGTGATCAGCCATCACTGCTTAATGGGCTGATGAGGGTTAGGACTACTTGTAGCCAAGGGGAGAGTATATAACCTTATTCACATTGCGAATACACGATTTGAAACTGTTACCAGTCTTTTTCAGTTTCCAGAAAGATTCTGTACAGGGAGCAGGCTTGAGATGAGAGGCATGGATCCAGGAAGTGATTCTGTTTACGTTTACCACTGTAGGTGTTATAATAGCACCTGGTATGGTCCTTTTCAGCGGGGTACCAGGGATGACACCTGATATCATCTTACATAGATGAAATCTCTTACTTGATATGGATATGGAATCCCCTGGTTCCCAGTTGGGTAGGCAGTGGCCAGCTGTTTTCACAGGTATTACTGAGTTCTTTCAAGATCTTTAAGTCTGTCAAGCAAGGGGGTGTGGAAAGGATCTTTAGGTCTTACAGTTGGGCTTAGGTCCCCTACTGGAGGAGGGCCACCATAAAGAATTTCACACGTGGTAAGGTTACTCAAAGAAACAAAGGGATTTTTTCTTGCATGAAACATTGCATAAGGCAGGAGCATAGTCCAATCCTATGCTGGTCTCTAAGCTTAATTTCGTTAAGGTCTCTTTAATGGTTCTATTCATTCTTTCTACTTGTCTTGAACTCTGTGGTCTATAAGCACAATTTAACTTCCAATTAATCCCCAGGTTCCTGGCTAACCCCTGACTTACCTGGGCCATGAACATCGGTCCATTGTCCGATCCTATTACCGGTTTAGCTTCCTCCAATGGTAGAGAGGCTTAGTCAGCAGCAGTGGAATCACTTAGAGTGTGTTGTGTGTTAGGGGACGAGGGCAGGGGATAAGGAGGGGGAGAAGAGTCCAGTAGAGTCAAATCTGTGACTCAGGGAGAACAGAGGGTGGAGGAGGAGGAGGTTGAGAGGGTTTGAGAGATCATGGGGGAAGGAGTAGGAACAGAGGTAGGGGCAAGGAAAGGCTTCACCCATGGAGGAGGAGATTTGCAGAGGTCCTGCCAAGTTAAGATATATGGCTGTTGATCCGGATGGCTATGTGGCACTGGCTGAAAGACAATACCTCTGACTATTTAAATTAGTGGGAAGTAGAAAGATCCTTCTAGTGGCCATACGACTCCAAAGATGGGCCATTCTGAGGCACAGAGATTCTGCCAGGTCCAGCGTTTTACTAAAAAAAGAAAGATTCTGAGCCCTTAAGCGGACTTTGGTCCAGTGATCAAGGGTCAGGGACAGAGGCATTGACGTGCTCTGTTCCATAATGAAAGTTCCACAAACAGTAAAAGCAAGGACACACGACACAGACAAGACAAGACCATAAAGACAGGCAATGAACGTCCAACACTGAGACCAGGAATGAGTAGCCGGCAAAACCCAATGGTATGGCAATAACGAATCTAAAAGAAAATATCACTGAGTCGAGAAGACTATTGTTCCTTGATTTCCCGAGTTCTCTGCGTGGTCCTCCAGAGAGGTGCCCTTTGTCTCTGTGACACGTCTCTCAGCCACCGTTGGAGAGAGCCCAGGCTCTTCATCGCCAGCAATTTTGCCAAGCCCTAACAAGAAACCTGAAACCGGAAAGAGGCGCCTTACTTGCTCCGAGAGGAGCCCGTTGGGGTCTCTCGTCCGCCACTGCTGGAACTCGGTGGAACCTCAATATGTAAAGGTCAGGCGAGTGTCAGAGGAAGATACTACCAAGAGACTGTCTCATGCAACAGCAAAGGGTTTATTTGTGGTCCAGCATGCTGGAGCTCAGAGCTAAATTAAATAGAGCAGAGACCTCTGAGAACAGCTTAAGCAGAGCTTATATACTTTCCTTGGAGAGGGAAGAGAGGGAAGTTTAGTGATGGGTAAGGGCGAGTGGGCGGTTTGCATGACACCGAGTGAGGGAGTACATTCTGCAGTTCGACTGTTGGGAACAGTACATTCTAGAACAAGATTAGCAAACATTTCTCAAGATTTCAAAAGTGTTTTGTTAAGCATACAGAAAAACAGGAAGTGACAAGTACCTATTTTATTAATTTTATTAACCTTTCACTACCGACTATGCCTTTTTGACTTGATGTTCCTTCTACATTAATTCATGCAACGTACAAGGTGCTATGCCATTGTATATCGATTTATCTGAGACAACTCTGCAGAACGTAATTCAACACCACGTATCCCTATCAAGGGCCCAATGCCCTTCTGGGCTTCAAATCAGACTTAGATTTCTTTTTTCATACATATATTTCACCTATATATTCTTCTACACATAGCAAGTTCTCAATACGATCATTCATCCAGCAAAATGATTTCTAACCCAAATCGAGCATGTTTTTAACCATAACCGGACACTCTTCCCTCAATCTAACTTTACAGAAGAGCAGGGAAGGAGTTGATATTACAATACAGAAATGTAGAAAAACTTTCACCTGCTGAGAACCTCAAAGGTCCATGCAGAAATGATCCCTGGAGAAGATGTAGGAAGCAATAAAGGACCTGAGAGACCAAAAGTCATCTTCCATGGCAAACAACCCGGTCAGGATAAAAGGTTGTGTCTGAATCAGATTTTTTTTAATGTAGAGATCATGGACCAAACCAGGCCTGTGTGGAGATCTATTCCTGGGTGCCTTTGGTTGATATACCATTCTAACTTGTGAAAATGTCACAGGAAGTAGGGGCAGCCTCAATCTCTTGGGACCCTTGGAAGCAACAGTTAGGACAAAGTGGCTGCCAAGACAGTGCCCTCATTCAGTTCAGGAAGGAAGTGACCTCACCTCACTTTCTTGGTGATGGAACTCTCTGAACGTGGGATCCAGGAAGCCAGGCTCACAGAGCCAATCCAAGTCCCAGTCCCAGTGGTCTCACTTGTTTGGATTTACCAAGGACAGGGTCAGTATTTTTTGGTACCTACAGATGTGACGAAGGCCAAATGCCAGGAAAGCTCGGATGCAGGGTTTTACATGAGAAAGCAGGTAGTTGCTCACCGTTGGCTCCTAAGAAGTTCACAGAGTTGGCCAAGGAGACAAGATCAGAGACAGGAAAGGCGATTTTGGGGGAACATATTATGGCCCACAAGTCAGAGGACACTCTGGATATTCACAGACCTACTTAGGGGAAGGAGGTGCCTTTGTGGGTGTGGTTGTTGGTTTGTGGTTTTGTCTCATTTTCTGAGAATAGGTAGGACAGTCGGTTTGTTTCATTTGAAGTGGACTGTTTCTAGTAAGTCTTTTCACAGGGCGAGTGTTTCTATGTCTGTGTATTCCACTGTTTCCGTGGTTGTAGACATTAGAAAAGAGAATTCATCAATGGATGTGTCGTGTCTAGTAGAAAGCTTCTCAGCATTCATATTGCCCCGTTTATGAATGGACTGCAGCTTGCCTTATCGATGAGCAACACCTGCTACCTTCCTAAGTTTCTATTTTCGTCCTGAATTCTGGCCAATCTCAAGAATAGGCCCATGGTTTTGTGTCCAAGATATGTACCACCTCCAAGCTCTGAGACATGGCCATGTACTGGATAGCTGTAGGTGATGGCAAGCATCTCAGAAAACTCAGATATCAGTGTGACCAGGAAAGTCTCAGAGGAGAAATCCTGCTTTGGGCCTTTTGCTTACCTATTGTTCTGTTGCCCTGAATGTCAGGAAGGTCTTTGCCTCAGGCCACCCCTTTGTGAAGCCTGAAGAAAACAGTTTTCAAATGGAAATGAATGGGCATACCTGTGGCACTTTCCTTAATTGCTTTGGAAAGGGATGTGTCTGAATCAGGCCCTTTTCCCTGTGTGTGGCTGTGGCTTAGATTCTCAGCACCTGATGGATCTAAAGAAAGTTACCATGTGTGCATCCAAAAGAAAATTCGCCAAAAGAACAATTATTGGGATGAAGTCTCTCGACTTCCTCTGTAAGGTTCCTGACCTCCATCAAGTGAGAATGGGATCCTTTGGGTCAAAAGAGTTCTACAAAACCTGCAGAGGCTAGCCCATTGTGCTTGGGTTTTCTCATGACTAAAATTCACATAAAGAATCTAAACCCCACAGACAGTAGTCCTCAAATTGGAGCGGTATTAACGACAGGCCTATTTGATCACTTTTGGTTCACAGGATGGGTGTCCAGGCCACCTTGACTTTAGGCAAATGAGGGGCAAAGGAGCTTATTTGGGACACTGTCTTGGTCTGCTCCCCTCATGGAAACCTCCAGCCAGATTATGATGAGTGTCTATATGAAAGAAGATGAGGGCCATATGGGAGGGTTCTTGTTTTAATTGTGGTAATTTGTGTGGTAGTTGGAAGAGATGACTGGGTCCACCAGGGCTTGAACTCTGGTGTGATTCCCCTTAGAGACTGAGTTCTGGAACTGACCTCAGAGAAGTATTGCCATGAATAGTGTTGGGATTTTAGGAGACCACGCATGAGAATCGCTTTTGGAAACTGAGATCTAGGCCCAGGATGGCTTTCCACAGAGCTCAGGGATTCTGAGCCAGGATATCACATGATTTAATTCTTAAAGACTTGGTAGCCATAATTGAGAGTCCAAAAACACATGGACCTCACATTGTATACCTCAATGGGCCTGGATTCATGTGTCCTTTTGGCCACTCTTTGGGAAGGCTTGCCTGTGAGTGTTCTCCAGAGCTTTCATTGAAATGAGCTTCCTCACCATTTAATGGTTCCTGAATTAAATGAAACCCACAGTGCCTCCAACTTCATCCTTGAAAAATGACTAGATTAATAACATGAAATTTTTGAAATCCCCATGACCAGGTGGCACTGGATAACCTTTAGATATCCTGTTGCTGATCATGAGTATAACAAACAGTGCCTTGATTGACTGAGTTTCGTGAAAATGGTGTAGAACAGAGATGCCAGTAAGTTGGAGCCTGCTGGGTAGTGGGTGTAGAGCAGTGGACTGTAGGTGTGTAAATAAATATATTTGGTTTGACCACCTGGATCTTCCATTGGCTTCCAAAACTTGCGACTGACATGGTGCAGGCAGCAGACCTTTATATGTAAAGGCATCTTGTTATATGTAGAGGTTTCAGGGCAATGTTCAGAATCAGGTTGCTATAGTCAAGGGGAAAGCTATGTGGGATAGAAGCCTGGTTCGTACATTCTCTTTCCGACCCTGACCAACCACACATGACAGAACTCCCTCCAGCATTGTGTCCCAGTTGAACATATTGTATTTCTTGAAGCAAATACCAAATTCCCAGTGCAGCAGTAAGAAACACCCTGAAAAGTGGAGGATGACCAAATGGCTTCACAGACCACACGGGAAGACACTTAGCTCCCAGTGGCAACAGTTTACCTACAAAGGGAGAATTCAGACCTGCTGCCTCATGTTCATTACAAAATAAAGAACCATGTCCTCCAGGTCACATAGATGCAGACCCAGATTTTTGGAGTCACTATAAACGAAGCTAAATCTCCTGACAATTACATATATTTCTTTTTCTTTTTTTAATTAATTTTCATTGTAGGTTGTTCAAAACATTACATACTTCTTGATATATCATATTTCACACTTTGATTCAAGTGGGATATTTCACACTTTGATTCAAGTGTCATATGAGCTCCCATTTTTACTCCATATACAGATTGCAGAATCACATCAGTTGCAGAACCATTGATTTACATATTGCCATACATATATTTCTTGTGCCTAACCTCAGAGGAAGTTTCTCAATAAGTCTTTAGGTCAGCACAGCTCCATGTTACTGGAGTGTTTACCCTCTCCCATACTTTTGTAAACTCTTTTACCACCTCCAGTGTTGTGAACTCCTGAGCATTTTTTATTCCACATATGTATTCACAGGTTTTCTAACTCCTCTCCTCTAATTGTGTCTTACTTTTAGCGATGGTTATGTCAAGGCATTGTTCTGGATAAGAGAGGGAAGATTTTTGTGTATCACATGTTTGCATACACATTAGATTCATTTTCCTATTTTCCATTTGAAAATCTGAATCCCTGACACTAACCCATACCCTACTAGACTCTGACTACTAATCCTAATATCATGGAGAAAAAAAAAAACCTAACTGAATAGAAGTACAGTCCTTTCATAGGAAGCATGGTGTATATTTGTATTTGTCTTCTGCTTTATCAAGAGTATGTGTTTTAAATTTAGTAAACTTTTCATTTTAATATTTCTCCATGATTTTTTAAAGTTATCACATATGTAAATTAGTGTCTCCCTTTCTCTGTATCCTATTCAGCATATGTAATTTTTTTATGCATATACAATATCCTACCTGGTATCACACGTACATTCTTGAAAGATCACTGGCTTTGGAATATAAAAATTGTGAGAAGAGATGACTTTCCCTAAATAATGATGGAACTGAAAATTCCACCTATGGGTGAGCTTCCTAGTGAAAAACACTATACATAAATCCATGTTCAGTAAAATGAATATTTTTGGATTTGTGAATGAATTATATTTCATGATGAATATCGATTGGCATATATATTGCTAAATATTAATGTGTGTGTGTGTGCGTGTGTGTGTGTGTGTGTGTGCGTGTGTGTGTGTGTGTGTGTGTATTCTCCAGATTTTAAAAAAATATGAAAAATATGTGTCTTATTATACACTCCCTAAATTCATTCATATTCATTTATGTTCATTTAAATTCAAATTTTCACAAGAGTATTCTCAGTAATATTCATACACCTGAAATATATTTTGGTTTCCTACTACTGAAAACTAAGTTCAGTGGATGGTGCTTAAAAATCCTAATATTTCTACAGTAACTGACCCTGTTTAACATTAATGCAAGTAGATTGCTATGGGACATGATGTGTAATTTGAAGTTCATTTTTACTCAACACTGGTACATTACTATTTCTTCAGTTTATGGACATCATAGGATGTATTTTTTCATCCACAACTTCACAAATTTTTTTGGCATTTGGTTCACTTTCAATTACTTACTACTTCAGAACACATGTATTCCTCCATGTTTCTTTACTGGTCTTTTCACTAGACTTCTTTCTAAACACATTATTTTCGATTCCATAATCATTTTTGAAGCAAAACTCACTCTTCACGATAAACCGTAACCCTAATAATACCATTGCATATATAACTCGTTGGAATGATGGTATATATATCAATATAAGATTTCCAATATATTTTCAGATGCAAACTCAAACCATTATTTAATGTTGGATCCAGTTACATACTTTATTCACAATATGGTCTATTCATGCATCATCTCAATAATCATCAACACAAGGTACACCTATTTGTATCCCCAGTACTAATTTATAAGTTTCCAGAATATTACTCCCCTTTATGGTGCAAGAAATACTCATGTCACCTGATCTAAATATACATTTTACCACAGTAGTATTCTGTACACAAAATGCAAAGGTCACACATATGATTGTACCAAAGCCTAAATGGGAAGTGACCATGGATTACTAAAAGCATCTATGTCCACTGTGCCTACTGCTCTCAAATGTCAATCCTATTGGTTACTACATATTTGTTTCTTCCTAAGATTATATATTTAACCTCAAGCCTTTTGAAAATATCTAATCCTATCACTTACTTTATACGTTTCCTGATTTCCTAATGCCCCTATTGATATCTGCTTTCCTACATATTTTTCCCAGTTCATCATTGTGACTGTCTCTTCACATGTGCTGACATTTACATTCACCCTCTAACTGAAAACCAATTGCTAAAGAACTTTTGGTCCAACTCCGAGACTCACTCTTCTTCCTAAACCTACTTACTATCTTCCTAATCCTACAGACTATCCCTTTTGACTGGATGTTCTCTTCTACTTTCAATCATCCGAGGTATAGGGTCCTATGCCATTGTATATCGATTTATCTGAGACCTTGGTGCAGAACATGATTCAATCTAAGTATACCAATCAAGGGCCCAATGCTTTTCTGGGCTTCAAATCTTTCCTAGATCTCTGTTCTCATACATATATTTCACATTTATATTGTTATAAATATCACAGGTTCCCAATACCATAATTCATCCAGCAGAATGACTCCTAACCCAAATGGAACATGCTATTAACACTAACCATACACTGTTCCCTCAATCTCACTTTACTGAAGAGCAGGGACAGAGTTGGTCTTAAAATCCAGGAAGGTAGGGTATCATCCACCAGCTGAGAACCTCAAAAGTCCCTGCAGAAATAATCCCTGGAGAAGGTGTAGGCAGGTATGAAGGATTTTAGAGAACAAAAGTCATCTTCCATGGCAAACAACCTGGTCAGGTTGAAGGGATGTGTCTGAATTAGCCTCTCTCTTCCTAATGTAGAGAAGATGGACCAAACCATGGCTGTGTGGAGAGCTGTTCCCCGGTGCCTATGGTTGATATACCATTCTAACTTATGAATGAGTCACAGCAAGTAGAGGCAGACTCCATCTTTTGGGAACCTTGGAAGCAACTGTTAAAACAAAGTGGTTTCCAAGGCAGTGACTTCATTCAGTTCTTGAAGGAAGTGACCTCACCTTACATTATTGGTGATGAAAGTCTGTGATCTTGGGATCCAGGAAACCAGGCACACAAAGTCAAACCCACTCCATGTCCCAGTGGGCTCACTTGTTTGGATTTAACAAGACAAAGTCACTCTTTCTTGGTACCTACTGATGTGAGGACAGCCAAATGCCTGGAAACTATGAAGACTGGCCTTTCCAGAGAAAGCAGGTAGTTTCTCACCACGGGCTCCTGACAACTTCACAGAGTTGGCTAAAGAGACCAGATTGAAGACAGGACACGCCATTTTTGGGGAACATAGTATGGCCCACAAGTCAGAGGACACTCCGGATAGACACAGACCTACTTTGGGGAAAGAGGTACCATTATGGGTGTGAGTGTGAGTTTGTGGTTTTGTCTCATGTTCTGAGAATAATTAGGAAAGCTGGTTTGTTTGTTTTGGAGTGAACTGTTTCTAGTAAGTCCTTTGACAACGTGAGTGTTTCTGTGTCTATATATCATACTGTGTCCGTGATTGTAGACAGTAGAAAAGAGAATGCATCAATGGATGTGTCCTGTCTACGAGAAAGCTTCCCAGCATTCATCCTGTGCAATTTATGAATGGACTGCAGCTTGCCGTATGGATGGGCAATTCCTGCCATCTTTCTAAATTCCTGTTTTCTTCCTGAATTCTGGACACTCTCCAGAATACGCTCATGATTTTGTGTCCAAGATATGTACCACCTCCATCTCTGTGACATGGCCATGTACTGGATAGCTGATGGGAATGGTGAGTATCTCAGAAAACTCAGATATCAGTATGCCCAAGAAAGTCTCAGTGGAGAAACCCTGCTTTGGGCCTTTTGCTTACCTATTCTGTTGCCCTGAATGTCAGGAAGGTCTTTGCCTCAGGCCACACTTTGTGAAGCCTGAAGAAAATAGTTTTCAAATGGAATTGAATGGTCATTACCTGTGCCTCTTCGGTTAATTGCTTTGGAAATGGATGTGTCTGAATCAGCCTCTTGGCCCTATGTGAGGCTGTGGCTTAGATTCACAGTACATGATGGTTCTAAAGAAAAATCCCATGTGTGCATCCAAAACTAAAATGGACAAAAGAACTGTCATGGTGGATAGAGTCTCTCGCCTTCCTCTGTAAGGTTCCTGACCTCCATTAAGTGAGAATAGGGATC
This sequence comes from Callospermophilus lateralis, assembly GCF_048772815.1. Lineage (NCBI taxonomy): Eukaryota > Metazoa > Chordata > Mammalia > Rodentia > Sciuridae > Callospermophilus > Callospermophilus lateralis. The sequence goes on from NW_027513690.1 coordinate 32,966, forward strand.
ATTTGGGTCAAGTGAATTCTTTAAAGTCCTGCAGAGGCTATCCCATAGGTTCGTGGGTTTTCTCATGACTCCAATTCACATCTATGTTTACAGAAGAGCAGGGACAGTGTTGGTCTTACAATACAGGAATGCAGTGGATCTTCCATCTGTTGAGAACCTCAAAGCTCCATGCAGAAATGATCTCTGGAGAAGATGTAGGCAGCTATGTAAGACCTGAGAGAGCAAAAATCATCTTCCATGGCAAACAACCTGGTGAGGATTAAGGGTTGCGTCAGAATGATCCTATCTCTTCTTAATGTAGAGAAGATGGACCAAACCCGGCCTGTGTGGAGAGCTGTTCCCTTTTGCCTACGGGTGATATACCATTTTAACTTGTGAAAGTGTCACAGGAAGTAGGGGCAGCCCTCATCTCATGGGACCGTTGGGAGCAATTGTTATGACAAAGTGGTTGCCAAGGCAGTGATCTCATTCAGTTCCTGAAGGAAGTGATCTCATCTCACTTCCTTGGTGATGGAACTCTCTGAACTTGGTATACAGAAAGCCAGGCACCCAGAGCCAGTCCCAGTCCTAGTCCCAGTGGTCTCACTTTTTTGGATTTACAAAGGACAGAGTCAGTCTTTCTTGATACCTACTGATGTGAGGATGGCCAAATGCCAGGAAAGCTCGGAAGAGGGGCTCTTCCTGAGAAAGCAGATAGTGGCTCACTCCTGGCTTCTAACAACTTCACATTGTTGGCCAAGAAGATCAGATCTGAGACAGGGCAGGCCATTTCGGAGGATCATAGTATGGCCCATCAGTCAGAGCACACTCCGGAGAGTCACAGACCTATTTGGGGGAAGGAGGTGCCATTGCGGGTGTGGGTTTGTGGTTTTGTCTCATGTTCTGAGAAGAGGTAGAAAAGGCAGTTTGTTTGGTTTGGAGTGAACTGTTTCTAGTAAGTCGTTTGACAATGCAAGTGTTTCTATGTCTGTGTATCCCACTGTGTCCGTTCTTGTAGACATTAGAAAAGAGAATGCATCAATGGATGTGTCCTGTCTCATAGAAAGCTTCCCAGCATTCATCCAGCACAATTTATGAATTGACTGTGGCTTGCCTTATTGATGGGCGATACCTGCTACCTTCCTAAGTTGCTGTTTTCTTCCTGAATTATGGCCAATCTCCAGAATAGGCTCATGGTTTTGTGTCCAAGATATGTACTACCTCCAAGCTCTGTGACATGGCCATGTACTGGATAGCTGATGGGAATGGTGAGTATCTCAGAAAACTCAGATATCAGTGTGACCAGTAAAGTCTCAGTGGAGAATCCCTGCTTTGGGCCATTTGCTTACCTATTGTTCTGTTGCCCTGAGAGTCAGGAAGGTCTTTGTCTCAGGCCAACCCTTTGTGAATCCTGAAGGAAAGATTTTTCAAATGGAAATGAATATGCTTTACCTTTGGCTCTTTCCTTAATTGATTTGGAAAGAGATGTGTGTGAATCAGCCTCTTGGCCCAGTGTGATTCTTTGACTTAGATTCTCAGCACCTGATGGATCTAAAGAAAGATCCCATGGGTGCATAAAATCCAAAATGGCAAAAAGAGCAGTCATTGTTGATGAAGTATTTTGCCTTCCTCTGTAAGGTTCCTGAATTCCATCAAGTGAGAATAGGGATCTTTTGGGTCAAATGAGTTCTTCAAATCTATTCAGAGGCTATCCAATAGGTGCTTGAGTTTTCTCATCTTTCCAATTCACATAAAGAATCTGTACCCGACACTCAGTAGGACTCAAATTGGAGAAGCAGAGCAGTATTAAGGTCAGGCCTATTTGGTCACTCCTGGTACACAGGAAGGGTGTACAGGCCACTGGGAATTTAGGCAAATGAGGGGCAACAGAGCTTATTTTGGACACTGTCTTGGGCTACGCTAATGCTATCAAATGTCAATCCTATTGTTGACTTCATATTTGTTTTATCCTAAGCTCAAATATTCATCCTCAACCCTGTTCAAAATATCTAATCCCATCACTCACTTTATTCTTTTCCTGATTTCCTAATGTCTCTATTGATATCTGCTTTCCTACATATTTTGCCCTGTGCATCATTGTGACTGACTCTTCACTTGTGTTGACATTTACATTGACTCTCTAACCAAAACCCTATTGCTAAAGAACTTTTGTTCCAAATCCTATACTCACTTTTCTTCCTAAACTTACCGACTATCTTTCTAATCCAACTGACTATAACTTTTTGAATGGATGTTCTCTTTTACATTCAATGATCCAAGTACAGTTCAGGTTTCTATTCAACCGGGTGAGGGAGTAGATTCTGCAGTTTGGCAATTGGGGACAGCACATTCTGGCAACAAGATTAGCAAAGAGTTCTCAAGATTTCAACAGTGTTTTGTTAAGCGTACAGTAAAACAGGAAGTGACAAGTACATATTTTATTAACCTTTCATTCCCCACTTCTTTTTCTGGCTACTTTTAATCATAAAATTGATGGTTGTGGGGTGTCACATTCTATGTCTGCTAGTAGGGTATTACCATAATTATAATTTGTCCAATTTGAGCTTGGAGAAAAGAAATTACATGATTGAGGAAACAGGGTTTTATAGTTAGTAATACTATGAGGATTATTATTGGACTGGCCAGGGTTGATAAAAACGTAATTAACCAGGGGGACTGTGTAAAAAAAGACTCAAACTACCCTTTTTGTGCCTCTCTCTCTCGTTGTTGCTCTTCAAGGCATCTTTTTAATTTACTCATAGATTTTTTTACAACTCCAGTATTGTCGACATAAAAACAACATTCTTCCCTCAATGAAGCACAAAGGCCCCCCTCTGTCATGAAAAGGAGGTCCAACCCTCGCCTTTTCTGTAAAACAACTTCAGAGAGAGAGGTTAAAGATTCCTGCAAAGCTGTGATGGAGGTTTCTAAAATCTTTAAGTTTTGATCTATTGCTGCTTCTAATTGGGTCACTTGTTGTGTCCCATGGACCAGAGCAGTGGTTCTTGTGCCCAACCCTGCAGCAACTCCTATTCGTAATAGAATGGCTAAGGTGAGGGACATATGTTCCCAGCGGAACCGGGTTGTATGTCCCCCTCTTTGATCTTCAAATGAACCTGCGTCATGATAGAGCACTCTGGGAAACATCTGCACCATTTCACAATTAACAACATCTGTTGACCATTTCATGAAAACATAAACAATGTTTAAGTATATAGAATTATACTGTTGTAGGGACGGACAAGGCAAGGCACCTAAGATAGCACCAAATACACGAAAACAGTCTTTTTTGGTTTCAACCAGATTCAGAAGGCATTGCTTCTGTTGTAATCAATTAATCCCCTGAAACTCAAGTTACGTAGTTTCAGAATTTTGTACCCAACACGTAAGGGAAGGGGCTCAGAAGTTCACAGTCTGCAGAAGTTCACAAAAAGCAGTTTTTGTTTCTGTTTTTTCCTCAGTTTGGGCAAGTTAACTTTTCAAGGACACCTGGGTGGGGGTGTCTTCCCTTTCTTTTTTTCCCCCTTCCAGCTGTTTCCATACAGCCCAGTTTGTAACTTCTTTATCTTAGAAATGTAGCCATCTCTGTGAAGCCCCAGCTCAAGGCCAGAGGCCTTTTTTTCAAATATTTTGTGAAAAACTAGTAAGGGTGTGTCTAGATCAGGAGTGCTGAAATTTTAGCCAGTTGCCAAGGAGACCAGGGCAACACAAAAATAGGAAGTTTATCTACAGTGAACTCTTTTATCGGGACTCTTTTGCTGAAAGTCCTAAATCAGCCATGGTGAAGACTTCTGGAGAAGGTCAGTTAAGACTTTTCTGTGGGCCTGGTACAGAGGGGGACAATTTGGAAGGCAGGGATAAGAGCAGCTCTGTGGATCTGACAATGAGGAAGGAGAGATGTAAAAGAATATTGGGAGAGGGCTTTGGGATCTTAATAGCAACAAAAACTTGAGCAGTAGAACAGATAGAACAGAGGGGGAGACGGGAGTGAGATTCCAAAAAGCCTGTGAGGGACTTTAAATTCTTAGTAACCTGTTTTTAGTGATGACAAAGCAACATTAAAGGCCATTTTCATTACATCTTGTATTAGGGTCTGAGGATTCTTCTCAGCGGGTTTGAGCTTTGCATTAGGTGGTAAGAGGACTGGGTGGGACCCGGTGCGGGCACTGACAGGAGAGGAGAGGAGTGAGTGAATGGAGTGGTACCTCAGTACCTGCAACCTCAGCAAGGGAGCAATGGTCTGAGAACCAGTCGAGATTTGGGTTTTTGATCTAGATATTGGAGGGGAGAAATCAAGTTGCTGAGGTGGGAGTGACAGCAGAGAGTCTGGAGCACAAGGCTGAGGGTGAGCATCTATTGGAGAAGCATAGTTCAGGATGTGAGCAAAGGAGAGAGAAGGCCTCCACATAGCGGAATCTCCTTTCACCCTTTTGAGCACTTGCAGAAGTTAAAAAGGTCACACACAATTTGAGGATCTAGAGACCCCTCTGGGGGCCATCGGTTTTGGTTATCTAATTCGTAATATGGCCAATGCTGTGTACAGAATTTGATGAGGAGTTTGGGTTCCATCTGACAGTCCCTGTATGCTCACATCCCCATGACTTACAATAGAAGTCTGCTCTCCCCCCCCACAGCCGTGACTGTTTGTGGCTTTGATAGTCTGCCTGGTAAACATAGTAATCTAGGCTAGCCAACCTGCATCTGGCTCACGTGTCCCTACATCAATAATGTTTGTTTCCATTATCTATGGTACGGAAGGGATTTAATGGAATTTTAGTGGGATCCTGTTAATCAGGGATATCCCAATAGGAAAGACCTATAGTCAGCTGACAAATGACTGGGTGGAGAGATGGCCACTAGGTTCGTAAGGGGGCTGTATTCGAGATAGGCCATACTTCGTGTCCAGTAGGATTTGTGATCAGCCATCGCAGCTTAAGGGGCTGATGAGGGTTAAGACTACTGGTCGTCAAGGGGAGAATAAATATCTTCCAGGATCTTCTTTACAACCATTTGCGATGTTTCTTTTTTCTTCTTTTTTATTTCTTTTTTTTTTGTGTGTGTGGGGAAGGCTTCAATACATCCTGAAAATGTATGTTCAAAGACTAGGAGTTATTTAAGTCCATACCTTAATGGCTTAATTTCAGTAAAGTCCACTTCCCAGAATTGTCCTCGTCTGGTTCCTCATAGGTGCTTTCCTGCAGGAAGCTTGGAAGTGTAAGCTTTAACCAATTAATGGACCTGACAGGCTTTTGTTACCCATTCAGTTATTTCCTTTTGCTGTGAGTAGGTTAGTGGAAAACTGTGTTCTTGATCCTTCACGAATGAATGCAGTTTCTTTGAACAAAGGTGAGTGAGTTGATGAACATTTGCTACTGACATAGTTAGAGCCATGATTATAGGAGTAGTTACTGAAGGATTAAAAAATTCCACTTGGGGGCCTTCAGGGTTAAAAGTTATTTTGGCCCAGAGCTTGGTGAGCAGAACTCTGCCCATCAATGGGGCCAGGCATTCTGGGATTACTAGGAAGGAGTGATGGATTTTTCCTTTTCCCTGGTCCATGGTCCTCTTAGTTGTCAAAGCCCGATATTTACTTCTGTTAGACTCTTGAATTAGAGACCTTTTATTTGGTAGAGGGCCCAATGGGCCTTATGGGCTGAGTATATTGCCCCTGTATCTACTTCAAAGTTTATTGTGTTCCCCTCCACTTCAAAAGTTACCTTGAGGTCAGGGAGAGGATCTGAGCCCGGACTTTCTTAGTATTCCTCCAGAGTCAGAATATCTGGCTGGCATGGCTGTCTCTTTCTAGGGCACTCTTTGGCCCAGTGTCCTTTTTCTTTAGAGTAGGCACATTGATCTGAGGCCAGGGGTGGCCTCTAGTGTGTGCCCAGGTATCCCTTCCTGTCTCTCTGTTTCTTAGTTTCTGGCCTATTTGTTGTTGTGACCAGGACCTTAGTCAATGCCTTAGTCTGTCTTTTGTTTCTTTTATCCTCACTCAGCTCCCTTCTCTTCCTCAGTTTCTCTCTTAAAGTATACCTTCTCGGGTTCTCTGACTAAATCCCTAAAAGTCATCTTGTAATCCATCTAAGCATTGTAACTTTCTTTTAATATCCAGGGCAGCTTTCCCAATAAAGGCCATTGTGACAGATGCCTTTTGATCCTCTGCCTGAGGATCGAAAGGAGTATGTCTCTTATATGCCTACATAATTATCTCTAGGAACATACAGGGAGATTCATCAGGCCCTTAAATAATCTCTCTTACCTTGGCCAAATTAGTTGGTCACCTAGCGGCCACTAAGATACCCACTATTAGAGCCCGGCGATAAGTGGACAGATGCTCCCTACCTTCAAAGGTGTTGGGGCCCCAGTTGGGTCGTTTCAAGAGAAAGCCGGCTTTGAATATGTTGGGAAGTTGTGTCGGTCACGCATTTGGTCCGAGGATACTTTTTTCTAGCCTCCAGGAGGATTCTCTTTTGTTCCTCTGTCATGAAGAGAGTCCCTAGGAGTTGTTGGCAGTCATCTCAAGTAGGTTGGTGTGAAAACAGCAATGACTTCACCAGACCTGAGAGCCAGGTTGGGTCCTCGGTAAAAGGGGGATTGTTATTTTTCCATTTATATAGGTCTGAAGAGGAGAAGGCCAATACTGGTAGGCTTCCATTTTTTTCCCCATGGCCATCGTCAATCATTGGCCCTTAGGGATGGAGGGAAGCAACACGGGAGTTCCAGGGTTTTCAATCATTTGCCACCGGCGAGTTCCTTTAGCAAGTCCAGCTTCCTCCAGGGGAGGAGGGGCTGTGTGTGACGCAGGGGAGTTATCTGGAGGGCCCTGGGCTGGCTTAGCGTCCTCCAATTGCGGAGAGGCTGAGTCAGCAGCTGGAGAATCACTTAGAGGGTGTTGGGGGTTGTGGGACAAGGGTAGAAGATAAGGAAGGGGAGGAGAGTCCAGTAGAGTCAAATTTTGTGACTCAGGGAGAACAGAGGGTGGAGGAGGAGGAGGAGCAGAGGGGTTGAGAGATCGTGGGGGAAAGAGTAGGAACGGGGACACAGCAAGGAAAGGCTCCACCCACGGAAGAGGAGATTTGCAGAGGTCCTGCCAAGTTAAGGTATATTCCTGTTTATCAGTATGGCTATGTGGCCCTGGCTGTAAGACAATATCTCTGTCTTTTTAAATTAGTGGGAAGTAGAAAGATCCTTCTAGGGGCCATCCGAATCCAAAGGTGGGCCATTCTGAGGCACACAGAGTCTGCCAGGTCCAGCGTTTTACTGAAAAAGAAACATTCTGAGACCTTAAGCGGACTTTGGACCATAGATCAAGGGTCAGGGACAGAGGCATTGAAGTGATCTGTCCCATAATGAAAGATACACAAACAGTAAAAGCAACGACACAGGACACAGACACGAGAAAACAATAAAGACAGGCAATGGACGTCCAACACTGAGACTAAGACTGAGCAGGCGGCAAAACCCGATGGGCTGGCAATACCGAATCTGAAACAAAGTATCACTGAGTCGAGGGGACTATTATTCCTCGATTCCCGAGTCCTCTGTGGCTTCCCCCAGGGACTTGGCTTGTGGCTCTGTGACACGTCTGCCAGCCACCATCAAAGAGAGCTCACACACTTCATCGACAGCCATTTTGCCAAGCCCTAACCTGAAACCTGAAACTAGAAAGAGGCGCCTTACTTACCCTGAGAGTAGCCCATTGGGGTCTCTCGTTCACCGCTGCTGGATTTCGGTGGAACCTCCATATATAAAGATCAGAAGAGCATTGGGGGAAGAGACCACTAAGAGACTCTCTCATGCAAAAACAAAGGGTTTATTGGGGGTCCAGCATGCTGGGGCTCAGAGCTCATTTGAATAGAGCAGAGAACCCTGAGAACAGCTTAAGCAGAGCTTATATACTTTCCTTGAAGAGGGCCGGGAGGAAAGTTTATTGATGGGCCTGGGCGGGTGAGCAGTTTGCGTGCAACTGGGTGAGGGAGTACATTCTGAAGTTTGGCAGTTGGGGACAGCACATTCTGGGAAAAAGATTAGAAAACACTTCTCAAGATTTCAACAGTGTTTTATTAAGCATACAGAAAAACAGGAAGTGACAAGAATCTATTTTATTAACATTTCACTACCGACTATACTTTGCCAGATTTCCTAAAGTCTCTATTGATATCTGCATTCCTACATATTTTCCCCAGTTCATCATTGTGATTAATTCTTCACATGTGCTGACATTTACATTCACTCAATACCCGAAACCCTATAGCTAAAGAACTTTTGGTCCAAATCCTATACTCACTCTCCTTTATAAACATACCGACTATCTTCCTAATACTCCTGACTATCCATTTTGACTGGAAGTTCTTTTTGAAAATCAATCATCCAAGTTACAAGGTCCTATGCTTAATACCGCAATCAAGGGCCCAATGCCTTTCTGGGCTTCAAATCTTACCTAGATTTCTGTTTTCAGATTCCTATATTTTACCTATATATTCTTGAAAATATCGCAGATTCCCAATACCATTATTCATCCAGCAGAATGATTTCTATTCCAAATCAAACCTGTTATTAACCCTAACCATACACTGTTCCCTCAATCTAACTTTAGAGAAGATCAAGGACAGAGTTGGCCTTAAAATACAGGAATGTAGGGGATCTTCCAACTGCTGAGAAACTCAAAGGTCTATGCGCAAATGATCCCTAGAGAAGTTGTAGGCACCTATGAAGGATCTGAGAGAGCAAAAGTCATCTTTCATTGCAAACAACCTGGTCAGCATGAAGGGATGTGTCTGAATCAGCCTCTCTCTTCTTTATGTAGAGAAGAAGGACAAAACGAGGCCTCTGTGGAGAGCTGTTCCTGGTTACCAATGTTTGATATACCATTCTAACTTGTGAAAGTGTCAAAGGAATTAGGGACAGCCTCCATTTCATGGGACCTTTGGAAGCAAATGTTAGGACAACGTGCTTGCCAAGGCATTGACCTCATTCAGTTCCTGAAGGAAGTGACCTCACCTCACATTCTTGGTGATGGAACTCTCTGAACTTGGGATCCAGGCATCCAGGCACACAAATCTAGTCCCAGGCCCAGTCCCAGTGGTCTCCCTTCTTTTGATTTACCAAGGACAGAGTCAGTCTTTCTTGGTATCTACTGATGTGAGGATGGCCAAATGCCAGGAAAGCTCTGAAGAGTGGCCTTTCCTGAGAAAGCAGGAAGTGGCTCACCGCTGTCTCCTGACAACTTCACAGAGTTGGCCAAGGAAACCAGATCTGAGACAGAACAGGCCATTTGATGGGAACATAGTACGGCCCACCAGTCAGAGGTCACACCCGATAGTCAGAGACCTACTTTGGGAAAGGAGGTGACTTTGTGGGTGTGAGTGTGTGTTTGTGATTTTGTCTCATGTTTTGAGAATAGGTAGGAAAGGCAGTTTGTTTGGTTTGGAGTGGACGATTTCTAACAAGTGATTTGACAAGGCGAGTGTTTTTAAGTCTGTGTATCCCACTGTGTCCATGGTTGTATACATTAGAAAAGAGAATGCATCAAAGGATGTGTCCAGGCTAGTAGAAAGCTTACCAGAATTCTTTCTGCCCAATGGATGAAAGGAATGCGGCTTGCCTTATGGATGGGTAACACCTGCTATCTTCCTAAGTTCCTGTTTTCTTCCTGAATTCTGGCCACTCTCCAGAATAGGCTCATGATTTTGTGACCAAGATAAGTACCACCTCCAAGTTCTGTGACATGGCCATGTACTGGATAGCTGAAGGGAATGGTGAGCGTCTCAGAAAATTCAGATATCAGTGTGACCAGGAAAGTCTCAGTGGAGAAACACTGCTTTGGGCCATTTGCTAACCTATTGTTCTGTTCCCCTGAATGTCAGGAAGGTCTTTGCCTCAGGCCACCCCTTTGTGAAGCCTAAAGAAAACAGTTTTCAAATGGAAATGAATGGGCATCACCTGTGGCTCTTTGCTTAATTGCTTTGGAAAGGGATGTGTCTGAATCAGCCTCTTGGCCCTGTGTGAGGTTGTGGCTTAGATTCTCAGCACCTGGTGGATGTAAAGAGAGATCCCATGTGTGCATCCAAAACCAAAATGGCCAAAAAGCAGTCCTTGTGGTTGAAGTCTGTCGCCTTCCTCTTTAAAGTTCTTGAACTCCATCAAGTGAGAATAGGGATCCTTTGGGTCAAATGGGTTCTTCAAAGACCTGCAGAGGTGCTTGTGATTTCTCATGACTGCAAATCACATAAAAATATATACCTGACACTCAGTTTTCCACAAATTGGAGAAGCATAGAAGTATTAACGTCTAGCATATTTGATCACTCCTTTTTCACATGAAGGGTGTCCAGACCACCCTGAATTTACTCCAATGAGGGGCAAGGGAGTTATTTTGGACACTCTCTTGGACTCCGCCACTCATGGAAACCTTCCGCCAGAGGTTGTGATTAGTGTCTATATGGAACAAGATGAGGGCCATATGGGAGGGTTTTGGTTTTAAATTTGGTCATTTGTGTCCAGTATGAAGACATGACCTGGACCACCTGGGCTTGAACTCTGGTGTGATTCCCCTTAGAGACTGAATTCAGAGAAGTATTGCCATGAATTTTGTTGGGATTTTAGGAGTCCACCCATGAGAATCACCCTTGGAAACTGAGATCTAGGCCCAGGTTGGCTTTCCACAGAGCCCTGGGTATCTCAGACAGGATATCACATGATTTAATTCTGAAAGACTTGGCAGCCATAGTTGAGAGTCACAACACCCATGGACGTCACATTGTAGACCTCAATGGGCCTGGCTTCATGTGACATTTTGGCCACTCTTTGGGAAGCCTTGCCTGTGAGAGTTCTACAGAGCATTCATTGAAATGAGCTTCCTCACCATTTAATGGTTCCTGAATGAATTGAAACCCACAGTGCCTGCAACGTCATCCTTGAAAAATGCCTAGATAAATACCATGAAATTTTTGAAATTCCCATGACCAGGTGGCACTGGAGAAACTTTGGATGTCCTGTTGCTGATCATAAATATGCAAGACAGTGCCTTGATTGAGTGGGTTTCATGAAAATGGTGTAGAACAGAGATGCCAGTATGTTGGAACCTGCTGAGTAGTGGGCCTAGAGCAGTGGTAGGCAGATGTGCGATAAAAAGTTTGTGGTGGGGCCATGTGGATCTGCCATTGGCTTCCAAATGGCTTGTGACTGACATGGTGCAGCCAGCAGACCCTTCCATGTAAAGGCTTCTTGTTATATGGAGATGTTTCCGGGCAATGTTCAGAATCAGGTTGCTATGGACATGTGGTCAAGCTATGTGGGATAGAAGCCTGGTTGGTGCATTCTCCTGCAGACCCTGACCAACCACACATGACAGAATTGCCTTCAGAACTGTGTCCCAGTTGAACTTCTTTTATTTCATGAAGCAAATGCCAAAATCCCAGTGCAGCAGCAAGAAACACCACGAAAAGTGGAGGATGACCAAATGGCTTCCAAGTCCACATGGGAATGCCCTTAGCCCCTAGTGGCCACAGTTTACTTACAAAGAGAGAATTCATCACTGCTGCCTCATGTTCATTGGAAAATAAGAAATCATGTCCTCCAGGTCACATAGATGCAGACACAGCTTTGATGGTCTCACTAGAAAGAAGCTAAAGCTCCTGACAAAAACATATATTTCAAGTGCCCAAACTCAGAGGCAGTTTCTCAAGAAGTATTTAGGCCAGCAGAGCTCCATATATATGGAGTGTTTATCCTGTCCCATACTAGGAAAACTCCTCTACCACTTCCAAGGTTGTAAACTCCTGAGCATATTATTCACAGATTTTATTACTCTACTCCTCTAATTGTGTCTTACTTTGGGGAAGGAAATGTCAAGAAATTGTTCTGGATGAGAGTGGGAAGATTTTGTTTAGCACATATTTGCATACACATTGGTTTCATTTTTCTATTTTACATTTGATATACTGAATCCCTGACACTAACACATACCCTACTAGATTCTGAATACTAATCCTAATATGATGGAGAAAAATAACGGAAACAGAATAGAAATACAAGCAGTTCAGAGGAGGCACGTTGTATACTTGGACTTGCCTTTTGCATTATATAGGGTAGGAGTTATAAATCTAGTAAATTTTTTGTTGAAATAGTATTCCATGTGCTTTTAAAGTTAACAAATATGTGAATTCCTGTCTCCCTTTCTCTGTATTCTATTCAGCATATGTATTTTTATATGCACATATAGAATCCTACCTGGTATCCCACGTACATTCTTGTGAGTTACATAACTTGGCAGATACAAAGTGTGAGAAGAGATCACTCCTCCTAAACGCTGTTTGAACTGAAAATTCAAACTATGGGTGAGCTTCCTAGTTGAAAAAAGTTATACATAAATCCATATCCAGTAAAATGAATATTTTTGGATCTGTGGATGATATGTATTTCATGGTGTAATTCGATTGGCATATATATTGCTAATTTTTAAAATCTGTGTGTGGTTATATATATATATATATATATATATATATATATATATATTCTCTCCAGATATTTCAAAATATTTAATATATGTGTCTTATTATACACTCCCTAAATTCATTCATGAATATGTATGTGGATTTATAAAAAACTTTTCACAAGATTATTCTCAGAAATATTCATTCACCTGATATACGTATTTTTTTCCTAGTATTGAAAACTAACTTCAGTGAATGGTGCATATGAATCCTAATATTTCTACAGTAACTGATCCAGTTTCACATCAATGCAAGTAGATTCCTATGGGACATGATAAGTATTTTGAAATTCATTTTTATTTCAACACTGGTACATTACTATTTCTTCAGTTTATGCACATTATAGGATATATATTTCATCCACAAGTTCACAAATTTATAGGCATATATTTCACTTTCAATCACTTTCTGCTTCAGAAAACACATGTTCCGCCATGTTTCAAACTGGTCTTTTCATGAGACTTCTTTCAAAACACATTATTTTTGATTTCCATAATCACTTTTGAAGCAAAATTCACACACTCTTCATGATAAACCATAAGCTTAGGATTACAATTAGACGTATAACTAGTTGTTATGAATGATTCTATATCAATATATGATTTCTTGAGAGGCAAGATGGCCACAAAGGGAGTGCAGTAACTCCGTGTACTGCGTCACTGTGAGGGAAAATGACGAATTAGAACGGCTAAAAGCTATCTTGTTAGGAATTTCCAGCAAAATTGGGGTGCTCCAAAACCTAGTGGAAGGATTTTCATCGCACGAGGATGAGCTTCAGGGGCTCAAATGCGAGTGATCTGTCGGTTTGTATGGAGCGCTGCTTGTTCGGCAGATCACCCCATGGCTGGAGTCTGCGGCGCGCGCTGGGAAACGACAGGCTGGTGGCGCAGAGATACAGCGATGCTGATTCTGTGGGCTCCTGCCAGCTAGGCATTTGCTGAGCTCGGAGCTGAATTCTGGGTTGGAGATGGGGAAAGGAAACGGTCCAGTTTGGTTCTCCACACCGGTCAGACCACGGAGGAAGCCAGCGGCCACCATCTTGGAGAGCTGACGTCACCATCCTTGTTTTCGACTGATTGCAGCTCTTTCAGCTATAGAACAGGTAATTTCAGGCTGACAATTGTCTGCATCTCGCAGACAAATTGCTCAGACTTAGTGCTAAATAACCCACGGAAACTGCTTCTTGGAGCCTGCTCCTATCAGAACACGCACCGAGCCCGGAGTGTCGGAGTTCCGGCTCCCGGAGCTGCTCTGGCGCAGGGCTATAGAACCCGCTGAAACTGCTTCTTGGAGCCTGCTCCTGTCGGAGCATGCACCAAGTCCGGAGAGGCCGAATTCTGGCTCCCGGAACTGTTTTGGCCCGGTGATAAAGAACCCGTGGAAACTGTTTCTCGGTCCGGGTCCTGCTGAATACTGTGGAGGCCAGAGGGGCCGAAGAGAGCCGCCGCCCAGGCCCGGAACATGTCCAGCGACCTGCCGGCATGGTAGTCAAGAAAACCCGGAGGCAGCGCTGGCACAGGAGCCGGCGGGAGCTGCGCGGCGCGGGTCTCCCAGCTACCGCTCCCACCAGTGCTGACAACTGAGGTCTCTTGCACCGACTCGCCTCGGCGTGGGACTCACGGCTACCGCTCCCACTAGTGCTGACAACTGAGGTCTCTTGGACCAGATACGGGGGCGTGGCTACCAGAAGGTAAGCTCTACAAACTTAGGGCCTGAGGGAGGCCAACAAGAAGAGTGTGCCCAGGCACTAATGAAACAGCTGCTCCACGCATGTGCAAGGTGGGCGGAACTGTGAACACCGACAAAACAGGCCCAGTGAACCGCCAGACACATCCCTCCGGTTGGGGGAGGGGCAGAGCCACAGGGCGCCTGCAAGGTAGGCGGACCCGCGACCCACCAGCAGAAAAGGCACAGCAATCCACAGAGCGGCATAGCCACCCACCGAGCCTACAAGGTAGGCAGACCTGTGACCTACCGGCAGGTCATGCCCAAAAACCTGCGGAGGGGCACAGCTGCCCCACGTGCCTGCTAGGTAGGCTGAACCGTGACCACCAACACAACAGGCCCAGCGGCCGGCCAGACACATCGCCCCGCCCAGGTTGGGGGAGGGGCAGAGCCGCCGGGCGCCTGCAAGTTAGGCATACCTGCGAATCACCAGCAGATCAGGCCCAGCAACCGCAGAGCGGCAGAGCCACCCCCGGGCCTGCAAGGTAGGTACACTTGCCACCCACCGGCAGGTCAGGCCCAACAAACTGCGGAGGGGCACAGCTGCCCCAAGAGCCTGCTAGGTAGGCAGAACCCTGACCACCGACAGAACAGGCCCAGAGGCCGGCCAGATACATCGCCCCGCCCCGGTTGGGGGAGGGGCAGAGCAGCCGGGCGCCTGCAAGGTAGGCAGACCTGCGACTCACCAGCAGATCAGGCCCAGCAACTGTGGAGCGGCAGAGCCACCCCCGGGCCTGCAAGATAGGCGCACTTGCCACCCACCGGCAGGTCAGGCCCAAGAAACTGCGGAGGGGCACAGCTGCCCCACGAGCCTGCTAGGTAGGCAGAACCCTGACCACCAACAGAACAGGCTCAGAGGCCGACCAGACACATTGCCCCACCCCGGTTGCGGGAGGGGCAGAGCCGCCGGGCGCCTGCGAGTTAGGCAGACCTGCATCTCACCAGCATATCAGGCCCAGCAACCCGCGGAGCGGCAGAGCCACCCCCGGGCCTGCAAGGTAGGCGCACTTGCCACCCACCGACAGGTCAGGCCCAGCAACTCTCAGAGAGACACAGCTGCTCCACGCGCGTGCAGGGTAGGCGGAACCGTGACCACCGACAAAAGAGGCCCAGTGGACCGCCAGACACATAGCTCCGGTTGGGGGAGGGGCAGAGCCGCCGGGTGCCTGCAAGGTAGGCGGACCCGCGACCCACCAGCAGAACAGGCACAGCAATCCACAGAGCGGCAGATCCACCCCCCGAGCCTACAAGGTAGGCAGACCTGCGACCCACCGGCAGGTCAGGCCCAAAAACCTGCGGAGGGACACAGCTGCCCCACGTGCCTGCTATGTAGGCTGAACCGTGACCACCAATGGAACAGGCCCAGCGGCCGGCCAGACACATCGCCCCGCCCCGGTTGGGGGAGGGGCAGAGCCGCCGGGCGCCTGCAAGTTAGGCAGACCTGCAACTCACCAGCAGATCAGGCCCAGTGACCCGCGGAGCGGCAGAGCCACCCCTGCGCCTGCAAGGTAGGCACACTTGCCATCCACCGGCAGGTCAGGCTCAGCAACTCTCAGAGGGACACAGCTGCTCCACGCACGTGCAATGTAGGCGGAACCGTGACCACCGACAAAACAGGCCCAGTGGCCCGCCAGATACATCACCCCGGTTGGGGGAGGGGCAGAGCCGCCACCAGCGCCTTTTAGGTAGACAGACCTGCAACCGACAGACAGAACAGGCCTAGTGGCCAGCGGAGGGGCAAAACCGCTGCTCACTCCTGCAAGGTAGGCGGACCTGTGACCACCGAAAGAACAGGCCCATCGAAAGTACAGGCACAGTGGCCTCCCGGCGTGGTAGGCACATTGCCTCAATTGAAGGAGGGGCAGAACCACCGCCAAAGCCTGCAAGGGAGACGATGCAGCTATACAAAAGCAATATAAATATATAGGGGGAAAAATCAATAACACAACAGTTTCACCAAGCAGAAAGAAACGCGATCAGTATGAAAAGACAAGGAAAAAAAGGACCACAAGCAATGCAGGTCAATTCAACTTTAGAAGAGGTAATATCTGCAGCAGATGGAATGTCAGATAAAGAATTCAGGATATACATGCTTCAGATGATCTGGAGTCTCAAGGAAGACATTAGACAGCAAAATCAGACAATGAAAGACCACTTCGACCACTTCGACAATGAATTACATAAACAAATCCAAGAAGCAAAAGATCAATTATTCAGGGAGATAGAGGTTATAAAAAACAAACAAACAGAAATCCTGGAAAGGCAGGAAACAATAAACCAACTTAAAAACTCAATTGAGAATACTACCAGCAGAGTAGAACACTTAGAAGATAGAACATCAGACAATGAAGACAAAGTATTTCAACTGGAGAAGAACATAGACAGCTCAGCAAAGCTGTTAAGAAACCATGAGCAGAACATTCAAGAAATATGGGATAACATAAAGAGACCAAACTTAAGAGTCATTGGGATACAGGAAGGTATTGAGGTCCAAACCAAAGGAATGAGCAATCAATTCAACGAAATAATACGAGAAAACTTCCCAGACTTGAAGAATGAGACAGAATCCCAAATCCTAGAAGCCTACAGGATGCCGAATGTGCAAAATCATAAGAGATCCACACCTAGACACATTATAATGAAGATGCCCAACATACAGAATAAGGAGAGAATTTTAAAAGCTACAAGAGAAAGGAAGCAGATTACATTTAGGGGTAAACCAATCAGGATAACAGCTGATCTTTTAACACAGACTCTGAAAGCTAGAAGATCCTGGAATAACATATTTCATACACTAAAAGAAAATGGGTTCCAACCAAGAATTGTGTATCCCGTGAAATTAAGCTTCAGGATGGAAGATGAAATTAAAACCTTTCGTGATAAACAAAAGTTAAAAGAATTTGCAGCTAGAAAACCATCTCTTCAAAACATCCTCGGCAAAATATTACAGGAAGAGGAAATGGAAAATGTCAATGAAAACCAACAGCGGGAGGTAGTACAGTGAAGGGGGGGGGAATAATCAAAGAGGAAAACAAACCATGTTTAGTAACATAAATAAACCAATATGGCTGGAAGAACACCCATATCTCAATAATAACCCTAAATGTTAATGGCTTAAACTCACCAATTAAGAGACACAGGTTAGTAGAATGGATCACAAAACAAGACCCAACAATATGCTGCCTTCAGGAGACGCATTTGATAGGAAAAGACATACTTAGACTGAAGGTGAAAGGTTGGGAAAAATCATATCACTCATATGGACTTCGGAAACAAGCAGGAGTGTCCATATTCATATCAAATAAAATAGATTTCAAGCCAAAGTTAATCAAAGGGGATGAAGATGGACACTACATATTTCTCAAGGGAACCATACACCAACAAGACATAACAATCATAAATATATATGCCTCAAACAATGGTGCAGCTATGTTCATCAAACAAACACTTCTCAAGTTCAAGAGTCTAATAGACCACCATACAAAAATCATGGGAGACTTCAACACACCTCTCTCACCACTGGACAGATCTTCCAAACAAAAGTTGAATAAGGAAACTATAGAGCTCAATAACACAATTAATAACCTAGACTTAATTGACATATATAGAATATACCACCCAACATCAAGCAGTTACACTTTTTTCTCAGCAGCACATGGATCGTTCTCAAAAATAGATCATATATTATGTCACAGGGCAACTCTTAGACAATATAAAGGAGTAGAGATAATACTATGCATCTTATCTGATCATAATGGAAAGAAATTGAAAATTAAAGATAAAAGAAGTAAGGAAAAATCATGCATCACTTGGAGAATGAACAATAGGTTACTGAATGATCAATGGGTTATAGAAGACATCAAGGAGGAAATTAAAAAATTCATAAAGATAAATGAAAACACAGACACAACATATTGGAATCTATGGGACACAGTGAAAGCATTTCTAAGAGGAAAATTTATTGCTTGGAGTTCATTCCTTAAAAAAAGAAAAAAACCAACAAATAAATGATCTAATACTTCAACTCAAAATCCTAGAAAAAGAAGAGAAAAACAACAGCAAAAGAAGTAGAAGACAAGAAATAATTAAAATCAGAGCTGAAATTAATGAAATCGAAACGAAGGAAACAATAGAAAAAATTGACAAAACTAAAAGTTGGTTCTTTGAAAAAATAAAAAAAAATCGACAGACCCTTAGCCACGCTAACGAAGAGAAGAAGAGAGAGAACTCATATTACCAGCATACGGGATGAAAAAGGCAATATCATAACAGACACTTCAGAAATACAGAAGATTATCAGAAATTATTTTGAATCCTTATACTCCAACAAAATAGAAGATAGTGAAGGCATCGATAAATTTCTTAAGTTATATGATTTGCCCAGATTGAGTCAGGAGGATATTGACAACCTAAACAGACCAATATCAACTGAGGAAATAGAAGATACCATCAAAAGACTACCAACTAAGAAAAGCCCAGGACCGGATGGGTATACAGCAGAGTTTTACAAAACCTTTAAAGAGGAACTAATACCAATACTTTTCAAGCTATTTCAGGAAATAGAAAAAGAGGGAGAACTTCCAAATTCATTCTATGAGGCCAACATCACCCTGATTCCTAAATCAGACAAAGACACTTCAAAGAAAGAAAACTACAGACCAATATCTCTAATGAACCTAGATGCAAAAATCCTCAATAAACTTCTGGCGAACCGGATACAAAAACATATCAAAAAAATTGTGCAACATGATCTGGTAGGATTTATCCCTGGGATGCAAGGTTGGTTCAATATACGGAAATCAATAAATGTTATTCACCACATCAATAGGCTTAAAAATAAGAACCATATGATCATCTCGATAGATGCGGAAAAAGCATTCGACAAAGTAGAGCATCCCTTTATATTCAAAACTCTAGAAAAACTAGGGATAACAGGAACATACCTCAATATTGTAAAAGCAATCTATGCTAAGCCTCAGGCTAGCATCATTCTGAATGGAGAAAAACTGAAGGCATTCCCTCTAAAATCTGGAACAAGACAGGGATGCCCTCTCTCACCACTTCTGTTCAACATAGATCTCGAATCACTGGCCAGAGCAATTAGACAGACGAAAGAAAATAAAGGCATAAAAATAGAAAAGAAGAACTCAAATTATCACTATTTGCAGATGACATGATTCGATACCTAGCAGACCCAAAAGGATCTACAAAGAAACTATTAGAGCTAATAAATGAATTCAGCAAAGAGGCAGGTTATAAAATCAACACGCATAAATCAAAGGCATTCCTGTATATCAGCGACAAATCCTCTGAAATGGAAATGAGGACAACCACCCCATTCACAATATCCTCAATAAAAGTAAAATACTTGGGAATCAACCTAACAAAAGAGGTGAAAGACTTATACAATGAAAACTACAGAACCCTAAAGAAAGAAATAGAAGAAGATCTTATAAGATGGAAAAATATACCCTGTTCATGGATAGGTAGAAGTAACAACATCAAAATGGCGATATTACCAAAAGTTCTCTATAGGTTTAATCCAATGCCAATCAAAATCCCAAAGGCATTTCTTGTAGAAATAGAGAAAGCAATCATGAAATTCATATGGAAAAATAAAAGACCCAGAATAGCAAAAACAATGCTAAGCAGGAAGTGTGAATCAGGCGGGATAGCTATACCAGACTTCAAACTATACTACAGAGCAATAGTAACAAAAACACCATGGTACTGGTAAAAAAACCGCCGGGTGGACCAATGGTACAGAATAGAGGACACAGAAGCCAATCCACAAAACTACAACTATCTTATATTCGATAAAGGGGCTAAAAGCATGCAATGGAAGAAGGATAGCATATTCAACAAATGGTGTTGGGAAAACTGGAAATCCATTTGCAACAAAATGAAACTGAATCCCTTTCTCTCGCCATGCACAAAATTTAACTCAAAGTGGATCAAGGAACTTGATATCAAATCAGAGACATGGCATTTGATAGAAGAAAAAGTTGGCTATGATCTACATACTGTGGGGTCGGGCTCCAAATTCCTCAATAGGACACCCATAGCACAACAGTTAATAACTAGAATCAACAAATGGGACGTACTCAAACTAAAAAGTTTTTTCTCAGCAAAAGAAACAATAAGAGAGGTAAATAGGGAGCCTACGTCCTGGGAACAAATCTTTACTCCTCACACTTCAGACAGAGCCATAATATCCAGAATATACAAAGAATTAAAAATATTAGACAATGAGATAACGAATAACCCAATCAACAAATGGGCCTAGGACCTGAACAGAAATTTCTCAGAGGAGGACATACAATCAATCAACAAGTATATGAAAAAATGCTCACCATCTCTAGCAGTCAGAGAAATGCAAATCAAAACCACCCTAAGATACCATCTCACTCCAGTAAGATTGGCAGCCATTAGGAAGTCAAACAGCATCAAGTGGTGGCGACGATGTGGGGAAAAGGGTACTCTTGTACATTGCTGGTGGGACTGCAAATTGGTGCGGCCAATTTGGAAAGCAGTATGGAGATTTCTTGGAAAGCTCGGAATGGAACCACCATTTGATCCAGCTATTCCCCTACTCGGTCTATTCCCTAAAGACCTAAAAAGAGCATCTATAGGGACACTGCTACATCCATGTTCATAGAAGCACAATTCACAATAGCAAGACTGTGTAACCAACCTAGATGCCCTTCAATAGACGAATGGATAAAAAAAATGTGGCATTTATACACAATGGAGTATTACTCTGCATTAAGAAATGACAAAATCATAGAATTTGGAGGGAAATGGATGGCATTAGAGCAGATTATGCTAAGTGAAGCTAGCCAATCCCTTAAAAACAAATGCCAAATGTCTTCTTTGATATAAGGAGAGTAACTAAGAACAGAGTAGGGATGAAGAGCATGAGAAGAAGATTAACTTTAAACAGGGATGAGAGGTGGGAGGGAAAGGGAGAGAGAAGGGAAATTGCATGTAAATGGAAGGAGACCCTTAGGGGTATACAAAATTACATACAAGAGGATGTGAGGGGAAAGGAGGAAAATATAAGGGGGAGAAATGAACTACAGTAGAGGGGGTAGAGAGAGAAGAGGGGAGGGGAGGGGGGAGGGGGGATAGTAGAGGATAGAAAAGGCAGCAGAATACAACAGACACCAGAATGGCAATATGTAAATCAATGGTTCTGCAACTGATGTAATTCTGCAATCTGTATATGGGGTAAAAATGGGAGCTCATATCCCACTTGAATCAAAGTGTGAAATATGATATATCAAGAACTATGTAATGTTTTGAACAACCTACAATAAAAATTAATTAAAAAAATATATGATTTCTTATATATTTTCAGATATCAATTCAATACATTATTTAAAGGGGAACCAGTTATATTATTTATTAACTGTATGATCTATTCATGCATTATCTCTATATTCATAGACACAGGGTACACCTATTTTTACCCTCAATACTAATTTATACGTTTTCAAAATATTCCTCAAAAAATGGTGGAAGAAATACTCATGTCACCTGATCTATATATACATTTTATCACAGTAATATTCTGGACAAAAAAATCAAAGGTCACCCTTAAGTTTGTACCAAAGCCTAAATGGAAAGTGAGCATGGATTACTAAAACCTTCCATGTCCAGGTGGCCTAATGCTCTCAAATGTCAATCCTATTGGTGACTACATTTTTGTTTCTTCCTAAGATTATATATTCAACCTCAAGCCTGTTGAAAATGTCTAATCCTATCACTCACTTTATACTTTGCCTGATTTAGTAATGTCTCTATTTATATCTATTTTCCTACATATTTTCCCCTGTTAATCATTGTGACTGACTCTTCACTTGTGCTGACATTTACATTCACTGTCTACCTGAAACCCTATTGCTTAAGAACTTTTGGTCTAAATCCTATTCTCACTCTTCTTTGTAAACCTACTGACTATCTTCCTAATCCTACCGACTATCCCTTTTTGAGTGGATGTTCTCTTCGACATTCAATCATCCAAGGTACAAGCTCCTATGCCATTGTATATAGATTTATCTGAGACATTTTTGCAGAAAATAATTCAAAGCTAAGTGTACCAGTGAAGGGCCCAATGCCCTTCTGGACTTCATATCTTCCATAGATTTCTGTTTTTATACTTATATTTCACCTATATATTCTTGTAAATATCATAGTTTCCCAATACCATTATTCGTCATGCAGAAGGATTCCTAACCCCAAATTGAACATGTTACTAACCCAAAACCATACATTGTTCTCTCAATCGAACTTTACAGAACAGCAGGGACAGGGTTGCTCTTAAAATACAGGAATGTAGGGCATGTTCCAGCTGTTGAGAACATCAAAGGTCCATGCAGAAATGATCCCTTGAGAAGATGTAGGCAGCTACAAAAGACCTGAGAGAGAAAAGTCATCTTCTATGGCAAACAACCTTGTCAGTATGAAGGGATGTGTATGAATCAGCCTCTCTCTTCTTAATGTAGAGAAGATGGACCAAAACAGTGCTAGGTGGAGAGCTGTTCCCGGGTGCCCATGGTTTATATACCATTCTAACTTGTGAAAGTGTCACAGGAAGTAGGGGCAGCCTCCATCTCATGGGACTCTTGAAAGCAACTGTTAGGACAAAGTGGTTGTCAAGGCAATGACCTCATTCAGTTCCTGAAGAAGTGATCTACCTCACTTCCTTGGTGATGGAACTCTCTTAACTTGGGATCCAGGAAGCCAGGCACCCGGAGCCAGTCCAGTCCCAGACCCAGTAGGCTCACTTGTTTGAATTTACCAAGGAGAGTGTCAGTCTTTCTTGGTACCTACAGATGTGAGGATGGCCAAATACCAGGAGAGCTCTGCATAGGTGCCTTTCCTGAGAAAGTAGGTAGTGGTTCACCGCAGGCTCCTGACAACTTCACAGAGTTGGCCAAGGAGACCAGATCTGAGATAGGACAGGCCATTTTGGGGGAACATAGTATGGCCCAACACTCAGAGGAATCTCCGGATAGTCACAGAGTTACATGGGGGAAGGAGGTGTCTTTGTGGGTGTGGGTGTGATTTTGTGGTTTTGTCTCATGATCTGAGAATAGGTAGGAAAGACGGTTTGTTTGATTTGGAGTGGTCTTCTTCTAGTAAGTTGTTGGACAAGGCAAGTGTTTCTATGTCTGTGTATCCAACTGTGTCCGTGGTTGTAGACATTAGAAAATAGAATGCAACAATTGATATGTCCTGTATAGTAGAAAGATTCCCGGCATTCATCCTGCCCAATTTATGAATGGACTGCAGCTTGCCTTATCCATGGGCAACATCTGCTACCTTCCTAAGTTCCTGTTTCTTCCAGAATTCTCACCACTCTCCAGAATAGTCTCATGGTTTTGTGTCCAAAATATGTACCACCTCCAAGCTCTGTGACATTGCCATGTCCTGGATAGCTGAAGGGAATGGTGAGCATCTCAGAAAACACAGATATCAGTGTGACCAGGAAAGTCTCAGTTGAGAAACCATGTTTTCGGCCTTTTGCTTATCAATTGTTCTGTTTCCCTGAATGTCAGGAAGGTCTTTGCCTCAGGCCACCCCTTTGTGAAGCCTGAAGAAAACAGTTTTCAAATGAAAATGAATGGGCACCACCTGTGGCTCTTTGCTTAATTGCTTTGGAAAGGGATGTGTCTAAATCAGCCTCTTGGCCCTGTGTGAGGTTGTGGCTTAGATTCTCAGCACCTGATGGATATAAAGAGAGATCCCATGTGTGCCTCCAAAACCAAAATGGCCAAAAGAGCAATTATTGTGAATGAAGTCTCTCGCATTCATTTGTAAGGTTCCTGACCACCATCAAGTGAGAATACGGATCCTTTGCGTCAAATGAGTTATGCACAGCCCTGCAGAGGCTAGCCCATAGGTTTTTGGGTTTTCTCATGGCTCCAAATCATATAAAGAATCTATACCTGACAGTCAGTAGGCCTCAAATTGGAGATGCAGAGCAGTATTAACAGCTAGCCTATCTGATCACTCCTGGTTCATTGGATGGGTGTCCAGGCCACCTTGACTTTAGGCAAATGAGGGGCAAGAGAGCTTATTTTTGACACTGTCTTGGGCTGCACCCCTCATGAAAAACTCCAGCCAGAGGTTATGATAAGTGTCTATATGGAAGAAGATGAGGGCCATGTGGGAGTGTTTGGTTTTAATTGTGGTCATTTGTTTGGCGGTTGGAAGAGATAACTGGATCCACCTGGGCTTGAAATCTGGCATGATTCCTCTTAGAGACTGAGTTCTGGAATTTACCTCAAAGAAGTATTGCCATGAAAAGTGTTGGGATTTTAGGAGGCCACGCATGAGAAGCCTCCCTTGAAAACTGACATCGAGTGCCAGGGTGTCTTTCCACAGTGCAGTGAGAATCTCAGCCAGGATATCACATGATTTTATTCTGAAAGACTTGGCAGCCATAGTTGAGAGTCTAAACACATATGGAACTCATATTGTAGACCTCAATGATCCTGGCTTCATGTGACCTTTTGGCCACTCTTTGGGAAGCCTTGCCTGTGAGATTTCTCCAGAGTTTTAATTTAAATGAGCTTCCTCACCACATAATGGTTCCTGCATTAATTGAAACGTACAGTGACTCCAACTTCATCCTTCAAAAATGGCTAAATAAATACCATCAAATTTCTGAAATTCCCATGACCAGGTGGCACTGGAGAACCTTTGGATATCCTGTTGCTGATCATGAGTGAAATAATTCCCCACGCAATGACACTTCACCGGGAGAATTCCAATTTTATTGCTCAAAGCTGTGTGCTTATATAGAACTAAGGGGGAGATGGTAGGGCTTAGATAAATGGCAGCAACCCGTTTATTGGCAAGTTCTTTCACATATCAGCTCCAGAGCCCAGGAATTAGTTCTCATTGGGGCTAAGGTTCCCCACAAGTGAGATTTGAAATTGGCGCTGACGTGAGAGTTCACAAGGGTGGGAACTTTTTGCGCCACTGCAGAAATGAAGAAGGTAGGAAGAAGAAGTCCTTAGGCGCCATGTTGAGGTTTTTCTCTGGGGTATGGCTGCCATTTATTCTTTTCCCAACATTCCACCCTTTTTGTTTTCTTAGGAAGTGGGGCGTCATTTGTCAGATCCAGCTGCTTCCTGCTGTGTGGGGGTGGTGTGGGGCCTAGAAAGAGAAGTGGAGGAATGCTCACGGAGCAGGTTTGGGATTATCATGGCAGCCAGAAATAAAACCCAGTGGCTATAGACAGCTACTTTCGTAGGGGTGAAGTCAATGAATGTTCCCTGAAGCCAAAGTTGTCGATGGCATGGAACTAGTCCTGGATGGAAGAGATTGTTGGTATCAGCCACTGGTCCTGTAATAGAGACTCTAGGAAATACTGGAAGCGTTGCCTGGACATGGTGTCACCAGCACCTGAAGAAGATCAGAGCAAATAAAAACAGAATGAAGATAAAAATTAAAGGAAATGTCATTTTTTTGGCAGAAGTTCCATGTTGGGGGATTGACATAGAAGAGGCCAAGGGCCATGAGAAATCTTAGAAGGTGGTAAAGACTCATGAATCCCGGATGGCAGATTAAGAGGTTCTCAGAGCTCGTTGTCTCCCGCTGTCTGATACCCATTGCATTCCATCATGCCTGGTAGTGAGCTTCATCACTGAGTTACTGTTCTCTTGGAGATGTTGGGGGTTCATCGGTCATCAGAGGCTGGTAGTGCCTAAGCAAAAGCTGGTTGAAAGTTTGATTAGGAATTTTTTGCAGTTGGGTTTGAAGGCACTTCATTTTGCAGGGCAAGAGAGCACAAAAAAGGAGCATCCCAATAAGGGGCCCCAAGATATGTAGTAAGTACATGGCAAGATAGGATTGGAAGAACCCCATGATGGGATTGGAGGAGGTATGTTTGAGCAATTCGGTCGATAATTCCTGCAATTTAACAACATTTTTTTTTATTAGCCCAGATTCATTAACATAATAGCAAAATTCCTCTCTGAGGAATAGGCATGTAACCCCTTTTTCTGCAGTGAGAAGATCAATTGCCCTTTGGTTCTGTAAAATCACTTGTGCCAATGATGTAACCTGCCGCTGCAAGGAACCCAGAGACTCAGCCATGGTATTGAGTGTTTCCTGCAGTTTTTGTTGAAGGTCATTGGATGCCCATAGAGCATGACCTATAGCTCCACCAGAGAGTCCGAGACTCGTCACTGAGGTTGTTAAAATGAGGCCTACCAGAACCGGCAGAAAGACTACCCTACCGGTGCGGGAAGGTATGGCCAACTGTCGGAATTCGGTGGGAGTATACAAAGATAGCTGAGGAACTACAGTAACCAAGAAACAGGTGCCAGAGACATTGATCGTTGAGGTACTTAAAGACCCATTACACCAGAGGAAATGTTCAGGTTGCCTAAGCACAGGGCTCTATGGGGTGTTGTAGCTCAAGGAACAAATGGGTAAAGGATTCATTATTGGCAGGTGGAAACAGATGAAAGGAAATAAAGTATTGGTGGAATAACTTTCCCACAGTGGGATACGTGTCACATGTAGGGGTTGTCCTTTTTAGAGAAATTGTAGGGTTTTGCTGGAATATTTTCTGCCGCTAATGGGACTGCTGCTAGAAGTGGACGACTAAGTGAAGCACAGAGAAAGCACTGAGAAGTAGGCAAAGAAAGACGGGTGGAGTTTAATAATCAAAACGTTTGGTGTAGCAAATTGAGCCATGTGGGAGGGGGACCTGAGGGGGTTGAAGGCTCTGAATCCTCTTTGGATGAGCTATGGATACGATCTCGAAGTTTTGATTCTGAGTCCTTAATGTGTTCGACTACCTGGATGGTTGCCTTAGGTGGCGTAATCAGGGTGCGGCCAATAGTCATCCACTCTGTGGGTCTGACTGAGGTTGTCGGAGCATAGACAGCAAACTCAACATAGCCCCAACGTTTGGCCTTGGGGTCAGGTTTATCTAAAGTATACCATCCATTGTTATTGGATGAAGAGCCTTTATGCCACTTTATGTAACTAGAAGTCCACCCTTCAGGGTAACCAAGTGAGTGGTAAGAATAGCTACCACGTTCATCATGGAACCTGCATGACCAATAGGGGCACCCATTATATATCTCAGGCCACCAATGACAATAATCTTTTGTTTGATCAAAAAGGAAGCAAATGAAAGGCCAGTTCCAGCTACCAGGGACGAAGGTCCTTGAAGGTGACAATTTTAGGGAAATAGAGGTGCAATTGTGGATGAAGCAAGTAGTTGCATCCACTCTGCGGACCTTCTGCATGCCATGTTCTGAGTATTGTTCCCGAAGAGTGAATAAATGCATGGTAGGTGAGGAGGGTAAAGACCAGTCCTGACAGAGCACAGAAAATAAGCAGAGCACAAAAAACAAGCAGTTAGAGAAGACTAGGGTGTTGGGAGAGCTCATTGTGCCTTCTTTAAGAGGAATTGGGCTGCAAGGAAAACCGTGTGAGCCGCAACTTAAATGGGTGAGATGGGTGTGGAGAGCAGGAGTAAAGGGGAGGTTCAGGAGGTGATTCTTGGAGTTCCTCTGGGGTGGCCCTGTCGTCAGCATGTGGGGCCTCCTGGTGATGTGGCTTCAACCTAGACATGTGATTCCAGGGAGTGAGACGGTTGTCTGGTAAGGAGAGTTTGGCGGCAGTGGGGGTACAGAGAATGACAGGCTAGGGGCCTTCCCATTTTGGGGCAAGAGTCCCTTTCTCCTCTGGGGTATTATAATTGACTAGACTAACAGGTGTTAAGGGAGGAGTGTTTGGAGAGGAGACTGGGTCCGGAAGAAGCCAGTCCTGATATTTCCAGAGTTCCGAGCGGAGATGAAGCAAGAGAGGCAAAGACAAATCTCGGGTGAGAGGTCCTTGTGAAATGACCAACGCAGGGGTTATAAGATGTCTTTCATACATTATCTCAAAAGGAGACAGTAAAGATGGTTTCTTAGGGAGAGCTCTGATTCGAAGCAAATCCAAGGGAAGGAGTTTGACCCAGTCTATGTTTAATTCCATTGTCAATTTGGTAAGGACTTCCTTTAGAGTACGATTTACCCTTTCCACATTCCCTGAAGCCTGGGGGAAATATGGACAGTTGAAATACCACTTGAAGGAGAGGGCTTGAGAGACCTTTTGTGTGATCCTAGAAGTAAACTCAGGGCCATTGTCATATTGTAGGGAAGTGGGCATACCAAACCTGGGGATGATGTCTGTCAGTAAGATTGAAGCTAAAGTGGAAGCCTTTTTATTGGAAGTGGGAAATGCCTCAACCAAACCAGAGAAAGTGTCCACAAAGACAAGGAGGTATTTAGTGTGCCATACTGTGGGCATGTTGGTGAAGTCTACCTGCCAGTCAGCAGAGGGAATGTGTCCCCGGGCTTGTTGGGAAGGGAAACGTTTGGGCCTTAAAGGAGTATGAGGGTTGGTCCGCTGACAGATCTGACAATTAGAGGCTATATTCTGTAGCATGGCTTGTCAGAGGGAGTGAGGAAGAAGAAACTCTGTAAAAAGAGGGTCAAAGACTGAGAATTGGAAAGGAATAGAGTATGAAGGAACTTGAAAAGATGCTTGTTCTTACTGAAAGAAGTAGGGGCTTCAGATGAGCTGTCTAAAGTGGCCATTATATGTCCACCATGGGGGCCATGATTGGAAGTGGTAGCAGCCATTCGTGCCACCTGGTCAGCTTTGGCATTGCCCTCAGTGATAAGAGAGCCGTCCTTCTGATGGGACCTACAATGGACATCTCCCAACTGGGTGGGTAAGTGGGAGGCCTCTATCAGATTGGTTATAAGAGCTGAATTAGTGATCGCATTACCTTTGGTGGTAAGTAGGCCTCGCTTCTTTCAAATTGCAGCATGGGATAATAAGATATGGAAGACATATTTTGAATCATTTTAGAGGGTGAGGGATTTGCCTTGTGCTAGAAGGCAGGCACGAGTGGATGCTATAAAATCAGCCTGCTGGTCTGTAGTTCCTGAAGGCAAAACTTTTGCCTCTATAATCTCAGTGGCTGAAAATACAGCGTATCCAGAGTAATGAGTTCCATTCTGCCTAAAGGAACTGCTGTCAGTAAACCAGATAAGGTCAGGCTTGGTGAGTGGTCTCTCAGAAATGGAAGAATGACAGGGGAGGAAATCATCTAAGTTTTCCAAGCAATTATGAGTTGGTGTGTGAGACATGGGAGTCATGGGGAGCAGTGAGGCAGGGTTCAGTGCAGAGCAGGGGAGGAAAATAATATTAGGGTTTTCCAGAAAGGAAGTGAGGAGCGACAGAACTCTGGATGTAGGGAGGGTTTGAAGGCCCTTTTAAGGTAAAAGATCTTTCAAGTGATGTGGGGAGTAGATAGTTCAAGGGGCCCCAAAAGTCAGATTAGAGGCTTCTTTGTGTAAAAATTTGTCCAGTAGCCAGAGCTCTTAAGCAAGGGGCCCACCCACGGATGGAAAATAAGAAACCATGTCCTCCAGGTCACATAGATGCAGACCCAGGTTGATGGTTTCACTAGAAAGGAAGCTAAAGCACGTGACAACAACATATATTTCAAGTGCCCAACCTCACAGGCAGTATCTCAAGAAGTCTCTAGGACAACAGACCTCCATGTTTTTGAAGTGTTTACCCTGTCCCTTACTTTTGGAAACTCCTCTAACACTTCCAAGGTTGTGAACTCCTTATCGCATTCCATTCCAGATATGTATTCATGGATTTTCTAACTCTTCTCCTCTAATTGTGTCTTACATGGGGTGAAGGTGTTGTCAAGGTATTGTTCTGGATGAGAGTGGGAAGATTTTTGTGTAGCACATATTTACATACACATTGGATTCATTTTCCAATTTTCCATTTGAAATACTGAATCCCTGTCAGTAACCCATACCCTAATAGACTCTGACTACTAATCCTAATATGATGGAGACAAATAACCCAAACATAATATTAATACAAGCAGTTCAGAGGAGGCATGGTGTATAGTTGGTCTTGCCTTTTGCATGATATAGTGTAGGAGTTATAAATCTTGTCAATTGTTTGTTGAAATAGTACTCCATGTGTTTTTAAAGTTAACACATATGTGAATTTCTGTCTCCTTTTTTCTGTAGCCAATTCAGCACATGTATTTTTATATGCACATATAAAATCATACCTGGTATCACACGTACATTTTTGTGAGGTGGCTAACTTGGCAGAAACAAAGTATGAGAAGAGATCACCCCTCCTAAACGCTTTTGGAACTGAAAATTCAAACTATGAGTGAGATTTTTAGTTGAACAACATTATACATAAATCCATGTTCAGTAAAATTAATATTTTTGGATCGGTGGATGATATATATTTCACGATGAATTTTGATTGGCATATATATTGCTACTTCCTAATGTTTCTCTGTGTGATATATATATATATATATATATATATATATATATATATATATATATATTTCCAAATATAAAATATATGTGTCTTATTATACACTCCCTTAATAATTCACTCATGCTCATGTATGTGGTTTTATAATCAAATTTTCATACGATTATTTTCAGAAATATTCATCCACCTGAAATACATATTTGTTTTCTAGTACTGAAAACTCACTTCACTGAATGGTGCAAACAAATCCTTATATTTCTACAGTAACTGACCCAATTTAACATCAATGCATGTAGATTCCAATGGGGCATGATGTGTATTTTGACGTTCATTTTATTTAACACTGGTACATTACTATTTCTTCAGTTTTTGTACATCATAGTATAAACATTTCATCCATAAGTTCACAAATTTAAAGACATTTGAAACACATTCAATCACTTCCTGCTTCAGTACACATGTATTCCTCCTTGCTTTTGACTGGTCATTTCATGAGACTTCTTTCCAAACACATTATTTTCGATTTCCATAATCAATTTTGAAGCAAAACTCACACAATTTAGGATAAACCACAACCCTAATATTACCATTAGATGTATAACTTGTTGGAATGAATGTATGTATATCAATATAACATTTACTGTGTATTTTCAGATATCAATTTATTCCAATTTCTAAAGTTGGAATCAGTTATATTATATATTCACACATGGTACACCTATTTGTACCGCCAATATTAATTTATATCTCTTCTAAATATTGCTCCCAGAAATGGTGCAAGAAATACTCATGTCACCTGATCTACATATACATTTTATCACAGTAATATTCTGGCCACAAAATGCAAAGTCACACTTACAATTGTACCAAAGCCTAAATGGAATGTGAGTATGGATTATGAAAATCACCCATGTCCATGTTGCCTAATGCTCTCAAATGTCAATCCTATTGGTGACTACATATTTGTTTCTTCCTAAGATTATGTATTCAACCTCAAGCCTGTTGAAAATGTCTAATCCTATCAATCACTTCATCATTTGCCTGATTTCCTAATGTCTCTAATGATATCTGCTTTCCTACATATTTTCCCCAGTTCATCATTGTGACTGACTCTTCAAATGTGCTGACATTTACATTTTCTGTCTACCTGAAACCCTATTGCTAAAGAACTTTTTGTCCAAATCCTATACTGACTCTTTTTTCTAATCCTATCAAGTATCTTCCTAATCCTACCAACTATCCTTTTTTGACTGGATGTTCTCTTCAACATTCAATTATCCAAGGTACAAGGTCCTATGCCATTATGTATAGATTTATCTGAGACACATGTGCACAACATAATTCATAGTAAAGTATCCCAATCAAGGATCCAATGCCCTTTTGGGCTTCAAATCTTACCTAGATTTGTGTTTTCATACATATATTTCACCTCTATATATCCTTATAAATATTGCAGGTTCCCAATACCATTATTCATGCAGCAGAATGATTCCTAACCCAAATCAATCATGTTATTAACCCTAACCATACTTCGTTTCCTCAACCTAACTTTACAGAAAAGCAAGGACAAAGTTGGTCTTATATAAAAATGTAAGAGATCTTCCACCTGCTGAGAACCTCAAAGGTCCATGCAGAAGTGAACCCTGGGGAAGATATAGAAAGCTATGAAGGACCTGAGAGAGCGAAAGTCATCTTTCATGACAAAAAAAAAAAAAAAAAAAAACAGGTCAGGATGAAGGGGTGTGTCTGAAGCAGTCTCTCTCTTCTTAATGTAAAGAAGATGGACCAAACCAGGCCTGTGTGGAGAGCTGTTTACGGGTGCCTATGTTTGATATACCATTCTTACTTGTGAAAGTGTCACAGGAAGTAGGGGCAGCCTCCATCTATTGGGACACTTGGAAGCAACTGTTAGGACAAATATATTGCCAAGGCAGTGACCTCATTCAGTTCCTGAAGGAAGTGACCTATATAACTTTCTTGGTGATGGAACTCTCTGAACTTGGGATCCAGGAAGCCAGGCACCCAGAGTCATTCCCAGTCCCAGTCCCAGTGGCCACACATGTTTTGATTTACTAAGGACAGAATCGGTCTTTCTGTGTAACTACTGATGTGAGGATGGCCAAATTCCAGGAGAGCTCTGAAGAGGGGCCTTTCCTGAGAAAGCAGGTAGTGTCTCACTACTGGCACCTGACAACTTCACAGTGTTGGCCAAGGAGACCAGATGTGACATAGGACAGCCCATTTCCGGGAAACGTAGTATGTCCCATCAGTCAGAGGACACTCCGGATAGTCACAGACCTACTTGGGGGAAGGAGTTGACTTTGTGGGTGTGCGTGTGAGTTTGTGGTTTTGTCTCATGATCTGAGAATATATAGGAAAGTCGGTTTGTTTGATTTGGAGTGGACTGTTTCTAGTAAGTCTTTTGACAATGCGAGTGTTTCTATGTCTGTTTATCCCACTGTGTCCGTGGTTGTAGACATTAGAAAAGAGAATGCATCAATGGATGTGTCCTGTCTAGTAGAAAACTTCACAGCATTCATCCTGCCCCATTTATGAATGGACTGTGGCTTGCCTAATGGATGGGCAACAACTACTATCTTCCTAAGTTCCTGTATGTCTTCTTGAATTCTGGCCACTCTCCAGAATAGGTTCAGGGTTTTGTGTCCACGATATGTACCACCTCCAAGCTCTGTGACATGGCCATGTACTGGATAGCTGAAGGGAATGGGATCATCTCAGAAAACTCAGATATCATTCGAGAAACCCTGCAATGGGCCATTTGCTTATCTATTGTTCTGTTGCCCTGAATGTCAGAAAGGTCTTTGCCTCAGGCCACTCCTTTGTGAAGCCTGAAGGAAATGGTTTTCAAGGGGAATTAATGGGCATCACCTGTTGCTCTTTGCTTAATTGCTTTGGAAAGGAATGTGTCTGCATCAGACTCTTGGCCATGTGTGAGGCTGTTGCATAGATTCTCAGCACCTGATGGATCTAAAGAAAGTTCCCACGTGTGCTTCCAAAACCAAAATGGCCATAAAAGCAGTCATTGTGGACGAAGTCTCTCGCCTTCCTCTGTAACGTTCCTAACCTCCATCAAGTGAAAATAGGGATCCTTTGTGTCAAATGAGTTCTCAAAACGCTGCAGATGATAGCCCATATGTGCTTGGGTTTTCTCATGATTCCAATTCACATAAAGAGTCTATACCCGAGAGTCAGTAGGCCTCAAATTGGAGAAGCAGAGCAGTATTTATGGCAGGCTTATTTGATCACTCCTGGTTCTCAGGAAGGGTGTCCAGGCAACCCTGACTTTAGGCAAATTATGGGCAAGGGAGTTTATTTTGTACACTGTCTTGGGCTGAGCCCCTCATGGAAACCTCCAGCCACAGGTTATGATGAGTGTCTATATGGAAGAAGATGAGGGCCTTGTGGGAGTGTTTTGGTTTTAATTGTGGTCATTTGTGTAGTGCTTGGAAGTGATGACAGGGTCTACCTGGGCTTGAACTCTGGTGTGATTCCCCTTAGAGTCTGAGTTCTGGAACTGATCTCAGAGAAATATTGCCATGAACTGTGTTCAGATTTTAGGAGGCCACGCATTGGATTTCCCCTTGGAAACTGAGATCAAAAAAGAAGGGTGACTTTCCACAGAGCCTTGGAATCTCAGCTAAGATATCACATGATTTTATTCTGAAAGATGTGGCAGCCATAGTTGACAGTCAGAACACCCATAGACGTCACATTGAAGACCTCAATGGGCCTGGCTTCATGTGACCTTTTGATCACTCTATGGGATGACTTGCCTGTGAGATTTCTCCAGAGATTTCATTGAAATGAGTTTCCTCAATATTTAATGGTTCCTGAATGAACTGAAACCCACAATGCCTCCAACTTCATCCATGAAAAATGGCTAAATAAATACAATAAAATTTTTGAAATTCCCTTAACCAGGTGGCACTGGAGAACCTTTGGATGTCTTTTTCCTGATCATGAGTGTACAAGAGAATGCCATGATTGACGGAGTTTCATGAAAATGGTGTAGAACAAAGATGCCAGTAAGTTGGACCCTGCTGAGTAGTGGGCCTATTGCAGTGGTGGGCAGGTGTGTGATAATACATCTGTGGTGTGGCCAGGAGGATTTTCCATTGCCTTCAAAATGGCTTGTGACTGATATGGTGCAGCCAGCAGACCCTTCTTGTTGCATGGAGAGGTTTCTGGGCAAAGTTCAGAGTCAGATTTCTATGGACAAATCGGCAAGCTTTGTGAGATAGAAGCCTGGTTGGTGCATTCTCTGTCACCACAAGTGACAGAACTCCCTCCAATACTGGGTCCCAGTTGAACTCGTTGTATTTCATGAAGCAAATACCAAACTCCCAGTGCAGCAGCAAGAAACACCACGAAAAGTGGAGGATGACCAAATGGCTTCACAGTTCACACGGGGAGACACTTAGCACCAAGTGGCCACAGTTTACCTACAAATACAAAATTCAGCATTGCTGCCTCATGTTCATTAGAATACAAAAAACCATGTCCTCCAGGTCACGTAGATGCAGACCCAGCTTTTATGGTGTCACTAGAAATTAAGCTAAATCTCCTTACAACAACATATATTTCAAGTGCCCAACCTCAGAGGAAGTTTCTCAAGAAATCTTTAGGCCGGCAGAGCTCCACGTCTTTGGAGTGTTTACCTGTTAGACCAGGACGCTAGAAAAGACCACTGACTCAAATTAAAATCAAATAAAATTAAGCTTATTATTTCCACCGGCCGTGCTGCCTCTCCCTCCCAAAATGGTGGGAACAAGACAGCATCCCCAGCTTTCCTACAGCCCAGTTTTATAGCCCAGAAAGTTACACAAAAGGGGGGTTACAGATAACAGAACTCTGATAAACATCACATTAAAGGTAGTTTACAATTTTTTTTGCTGTCCCTACATCAGAATTCATGAGGACCATTAGAGCCTCAGAGAGGGTTGTTGTCTGGCCAGAGAAGGCAAATATTTATGATGTGTCACTAAAGTTTCAGAGAGGGCTGCTATCTGGTCAGAGAGCTGGGCATGCGTGAGTTCAAGGCGTGGGCAGGCATTCCACGCAGGTTCAGAATTTGAAGTAATTTATGGTAAAGCCAAAATTATCTTTTCATGGCTTTGTGGCATGATGGCTCCCAATTTTAATAAAAGATCAGGTTGGGTCTACAATTTCCCCCTTTTCTCTGTGTCCCTTTCAAATCTTTGATAGATTATGGGAAGAACACTGAGGAAATTTTAATCCCTCAGATAAGAGTCTCCAAATTTTTATAACTCACCCAAAACCGATCTCCCTGATTTTACCTGACTTAATTAATTATTTATATTGATAGTCTATTTATCTTTCTCTCCATTGTTGTAAAAAGAGTGGCATCACTAATTTTTTCTTCTTCTGTCCTGAGACAGGGTGACGTGAGTGGGCTCGTCGTGAGGGACATGAGTTGCCTATTAGAAGTCAGTTGAGAGACATGAGTTGCCCTTTAGAAGTCAGTTCGGTTTGAAGTCAGGTTGGGGAAGAACAGGTTGTAAAGTCATCTGTGAATGGATTCTTCTATGAGTGAAACAAAAACCATGAGTACTGAATAAATGTTGCAGCAGCTAGAACATGTCACTGTATAGAAATTCCCTCACCAGTCTTTAATATCCCCAATTATCAGGACCGTCAACTTAATATTTACCTTTAAGTGTTACAGTTGGCCCTCCCAATAAGACACAGTTTAATAATTTAATATCATCTGATCTTGTAAAAATCCTTTTACTAGTATGACCTCTGCGTCTAATACAGAAACCTTTAATTCTGTTACTCAGGGCTGGATAATCGTACTAGCAAACACCAAGCCTACCTGTGTAGGTTAGGAATATCTGTAGGTCTTAAACTGAAAACTTCTGCCTGTGGCAGCTCTTCTTGATAGTCTCTTTTTATAAGTATTAGACATTCCTGTGTGAGAATCCTTCTTTGTAGCCTCCAGTCTTACTTATTTTGGGAGGATAAGATAAAGTGCATACCTTAAAATTCTATTATTATTATTATTATTATTATTATTATTATTATTATTATTTAAAATGTCCAGGAGTGGCTGTATTTTGGTCTTAACTGTCTTTGCTAAGTGTTTAAGATGAAGCAGTCAAACTGACTTTTGTTTCTATCTATTGTTAACAGTCAGCTGAGATTTTGTGGGAATCAATTCTGGGGAAACTTGAGAAGAGATTCTCAGTTCTGCTAGTGCCATTTGCGCTAGGTGGGTCCAGGTCTTGCTTGACCATTTGCCTTCCCTCAGAAGCATCATGGATGTCTCCTTTTTATAATGACTATCCTCTTTGTAACAAATGCACTGATTGGCTTTCTGTTCTCCAGTGGTCTCATTAATCTCCCTGATCAGGAGGTTATGTGGCTCAGAGTTGCAAAGCTCTTTAGAGAAGTCCCCTGTTCCCTGGATTCAGACTGACTCAGAGGGCAAGAGCCAAATATTGGTTTTCTTGGCCCTTTTCATTTAACATTCATTTTAAATCCTAATCTTAAACATCCAGCAAATAAATTTTAACAGCCTTACATTAAGAGTACTGGGCTTTAATGTCTATAACTTTATAATTACCTTTTTATTAATTGGGATCTATATTATTCTGTCTGTATTGTAGTTGATGACTTATTATCTTGAATAAACCCATGTTGTGTTCTTAAAGCAACACATTTGTAAAACACTAACAGGGAATCTTTAGATCACTTATAAGAAAATTTCAAACTAAAATTAACAAAAGTAAAAATACTTAGTTCGTGTAATATCTTCCCTGAATTTTTTGGCTGAATTATACATTATATCCCCTGTTTGAGATCCTAGGAATATTGACAATAAAAAAAAACTTTTTAACATAACTTTAAAGAAATATTATCTGACCTAATGGTTTCATAGTCATTCTCACATGTAGTAAGATGGGACACACAGCCTTATCTCAGGTAAGGCAGGGCTCTTTATAAATCTTAACTATTTTAGTTCTAAAGCTGATCTTTATTTTTAAATATCATTTGACAATGTTTAAATAAATTGTTTGAGGTCACATGAACATTAGCTAACACCATATGATATCACATTTAAAACATGAATTAAAGAAAGGCTGAAAGTTTTTAACCTTTACAAAGATTAGGCTCTAATTAACTTAAAAATACATTTAAATTGTTCCCCAATGTAAAAAGTAACATAAAAATTTACATATCTTATTGATAACAGGTAAATAAATCCACAATATATTTTTTACCACACAACTTCAGAGCACCAGCTTGATATAATACTCTTTAAACGTTTCTACCTTACAGACTTGCATACCTGTAAGATATAAAAACATTAATAGCATAACAATTACATTTATGTTTCTACATTAATCAAGTTTGGCTTTTAAAGAAATGGCATTACAGTGCTCTAAAATAACAGTTTTTATTTAATCAGTTGTTTAATTTTTATGGTTGCTTGCTCTAGAAAACATAAATCTTAATAAACTCAATGTTATGGGTAAACTGATGTTTTAAGAAATTTTTGTCTCATTAACACATGACTGATTTTTACAATCTTATACAGAGTTTACTAAAAAAAATACAGATCTTAGTAAATCAATCAGATATCTAACAAAAGTACTCATGAATGAGTAATCCCATATCAAATTTACTTTACTTATTTATCAAAAAGTTAGAGAAATGTATTGAACAGTGTAAACCATTTTTATGTTGAAGGAAAGGTTCTAGAGCTAAGGCATATTAGACATTTTGTAGATGTTAATATTTTGTTAGATGTTTGAACACCTAGAAAACTTTGTAAGCTTAAATTTAAAGACATTTGTTTTTATCTCTTTATCCAATTTAAATTGAAACATTTAAATCACGTGAATTAAAGATCTTTGGATCCACTTTTTTAAAATTTGTTTTTACGAGCGCTATTTTTTTATGAGCGCTCCTTATATATGTTAATTTGTGTATCATATATATGATATACGGACATATGTATATATAGACATACAACACATAACAATTTGTGCACACATAATAATAGTAAAGGCCTTGTAGCTTTTCGTAGTTGAAATCTTTATTGCAATGTTTCAAAAAGTCCACAGTTGGTCAAAGATAGAACTGATCAGAAAAACATTAACCTAGGTCTGTATGCTCAAAATCATGAGGTCAAAAAACATAAAGTATCTAAGAAAAAAAATAAGAGTCCCAGAAAAAATGACTTGCCAGTAATTAGTAAATAACATACAATTTACCTTTTTTTCCCTTAGACCTCAAATCACTCTCCTACAAAGCTTGCAGGCTTCTTTCATTTGCATTTCAACATAAGTCATGGCTGAGGTCTGGAAGGAGCAGGAAAAAAACTGCTATTCTGAACAGACATCTCAGGACTAAGGCATTTTAACCATAATTTTCAGGTTCAGATGTTGAAAATTATGATACAAGTTTAAGATACAATTCACAAAATTTTATATCTTTACGTCTTGTTTTGTCAACAGACACAATACTATGATTTACTATTTATGTCCAAATTAATGCACTGGTACATACAGTGACATTTTCCCAGGCTACCCAATTCAAAATTGGTGAAAAAAAAAAAAAAGACCGTATGATTGGGAAGTTTCTTGCCAACTTGGAAGTAGAGTTCTTCAGTTATCCATCCTAAGTATTTAAGTTCTCTGGCATGAATTATCTGAAATCATAAACTAAACAATTACCTAAACCCGACTTTTTACTGCAAGATTGTGCAATGCTTCAAAAACCCATTCAGTTACCAGATTGTTAAAATAAAACATCATCATTTAGACACACATTCAGCTAAGATCATTCCCCAAAAACAATTTATAATATCAACACATTATTGCAGATGCCTTAAAGGGCCAGAAACTAAGACACAATACAGACAGAAAGGAGGTCCAGACTATGGCTGTCAGACAGAACCCTTTAAACCAGAGCAGATAAGAGAAAAATCTCCTACAGCAGTGGCACCATAGATGTCCCCACAAGGGGACCAGATGTTTTCACAGAAGGGCAACCTGAAATGTAAAATAAAGTGTCTCCATGGTGACTTTACTGCATTTAGTGTCACCTTTTTCTTTTTCTCTTTTTTTAACAAGACAGAGGTGGCATAATCCTTACAGTGCAGGGAAGGAAGGAGGTAATTCCCTGAATCAACAGGGCTTTGGCAGCTGCTGGGAGTCCCTCAGTTTTCCCTTTTACATACAGGATTAGCTCCTCTGATTCAGTTCCACATCAAGCATGCTCTATCTCCTAACATTTCAGTAGATAGCTCTCACAAAGTTCAGGGGCGGAGGGTGGGTACAAGATTTGTAACTTAAAGTTTGGTTCCTGACCTTGAAGCCAATTAATACAAATTTAATAATGAGGACTGGGTTTTGAGAAAAAGAAAAAAGGAGTTTTATTGCTTGGCTAACAAAGGAGAAACACAGGGGACTCTGCCAAAGTTGTGACTCTCTTTATCTGGAGGGACAAGGGGTTTTAAAGGAGTTTCACTTGTTAACCTGGGAGATACTCAGTTCTTAGGTCCCCAGCAGGCATAGCCCTCTGCAATGGGTGTGCTCCAGGCAGCCAGCTAGGGGCTTCTATCATCCTGCTTTACAATGGGGGATAAAGTTCATTGCAGTTCCTTAAAACACAGTCCAAAGGGGTGTCAGGCTTAATCTCTTTATTTCTGATTTTCATGTCCAATATACTTAAGTTTTTACCACCAAAATCACACAACAAAACGAACAAAAACAAACAAACAAAAAACCAAAAAATAGAACACAGAACACAAAAAAACAGAAACCCAGCGCCTAAACACAGAAACAGGGCAAGAGTGCAACATCTTGCTAAAGCTCCAGGGTAGGAGCGCATGCGTGCCCGTCGGCACCTCTCTACAGTTCCAGAGGAATTCCCTACAGAACAGAACAGAGGACAGAAAGATTCTCGTTACTGTCCTGGACAGAAGTATATGTGAGCCTCCCCGTGCCACATCTCTGTCATCCGAAGAGATCTCCCTTAACCAGATATCAGATGTTATAAAGGAGCCAATTACCTATGGAGGCGTCCTCCATCAGGTGCTTGCTAATAGTTTTAGTGCAGAGGTTCACTGCAGTGCTCCCTGGACTAAAGGCTCTCTTCCAAATATAAAGAAGGTGGACCAAATCAGGCCTGTGTGGAGAGCGGTTCCTTGGTGCCTAAGGTTGATATACCATTCTAATTTGTGAAAGTGCCACAGAAAATAGGGTAAGCCTCCTTCTCATGGTACGCTTGAAAGCAACTGTTTGGACAAAGTGGTTGCCAAGGCAGTGACCTCATTCAGTTCCTGAAGGATGTGACCTCACTTCAATCCCTTGGTAATGGAACTCTCTGAACTTGGGATCCAGGAAGCCAGGCACACAGAGTCAGTCTCAGTCCCAGTCCCAGTGTCTCACTTGCTTCGATTTAGCAAGGACAGAGTCAGTCTTTCTTGGTACCTACTGATGTGAGGATGGCCAAATGCCAGGAGTTCTCTGAAGAGGGGCCTTTCCTGAAAAAGTAGGTAGTGGCTCACAGCTGGCTCCTGACCACTTCACAGAGTTGGACAAGGAGACCAGATCTGAGGCAGGAAACGCCATATTGGGGGAACATAGTATGGCCCAGCAGTAAGAGGATACTCTGGAGAGTGAGAGACCTACTTGGGGAAGGAGGTGCCTTTGTGGGTGTGGATGTGTGTTTGTGGTTTTGTCTCATGTTCTGAGAATAGGCAGGAAAGTCGGTTTGTTTGGTTTGGAGTGAACTGTTTCTAGTAAGTTGTTTCACAAGGCGAGTGTTTCTATGTCTGTGTATCCCACTGTGTCCGTGCTTGTAGACATTAGAAAAGAGAATGCATCAATGAATGTTTCCTGTCAAGTAGAAAGCTTCCCAGCATTCATCCTGCCCAATTTATGAATGCACTAGGGCTTGCCTTATCGATGGGCAACACCTGCTATTTTCCTAAGTTCCTGTTTTCTTCCTGAAATCTAGCCACTCTCCAGAATAGGTTCATGCATTTGCATCCACGATATGTACCACCTCCAAGCACTGTGACATGGACATGTACTGGATAGCTGAAGAGAATGGCAAGCATCTCAGAAAAGTCAGATATCACTGTGACCCAGAAAGTCTCAGTAGAGAAACCCTGCGAAGGGCCTTTTGATTACCTATTGTTCTGTTGCCCTGAATGTCAGGAAGGTCTTTGCCTCAGGCCACGCTTTTGTGAAGCCTGAAGAAAACAGTTTTCAAACGGAAATGAATGGGCATCACCTGTGGTTCTTTGCTTAAATGCATTGTAAAGGGATGTGTCTGAATCAGCCTCTTGGCTCTGTGTGAGCCTGTGGCTTAGATTATCAGCACCTGATGGATCTAAAGAAAGATCCCATGTGTGGATCCAAAATCAAAATGGCCAAAAAATCAGTCATTGTTGATGAAGTCTCTCGCATTCCTCTGTAAGGTTCCTGACCTCAATCAAGTGAGAAAAGGGATCCATTGGGTCAATTGAGTTCTTCAAAGCTTTGCAGATGCTAGCCCATAGGTTCTTGGGTTTTCTTATGAATCCAATTCAAATAAAGAATCTAAACCCCACCGTCAGTAGGCCTCAAATTGAAGAACAGAGCTGTATTAATGGCAGGCATATTTGATCATTCCTGGTTCACAGGAAGGGTGTCCAGGCCACTCTGACTTTTGGCAAATGAGGGGAAAGGGAGATTATTTGGGACACTGTCTTGTGCTGCGCCTCTCATGGAATCCTCCTGCCAGAAGTTATGATGAGTGTCTATTTGGAAGAAGATTAGTGCCATTTGGGAGTGTTTTGGTTTTAATTGTGGTCATTTGTGTGGTGGTTGGTAGAGATAATTGAGTCCATCTTGTCTTGAACTTTGGTGTGATTCCCCTTAGAGACTGTGTTTTGGAACTGACCTCTGAGAAGGTACAAGGTCCTGTGTCATTGTATATCCATATTTCTGGAACATCTCTACGGAACGTAATTCAAAGCTAAGTATACCAATCAAGGGCAAAATGAACTTCTGGGCTTCAAATCTAACCTAGATTTCTGTTTTCATACTTATATTGAAAGGTTAATAAAATAGGTACTTGTCACTTCCTGTTTTTCTGTATGCTTAATAAAACACTGTTGAAATCTTGAGAACTGTTTGCTCTTCTTGTTCCCAGAATGTGCTGCCCCCAACTGCCAAACTGCAGAATGTACTCCATCAACCATTTGCATGCAAACCGTCCACTCGCCCTTACCCATCAATAAACTTCCCTCCCTGCCCTCTCCAAGGAAAATATATAAGCACTTCTTAAGCTGTTCTCAGGGCTCTCTGCTCTATTCAAGCGAGCTCTGAGCCCTTGCATGCCGGACTCCCAATAAACCCTTTGCTGTTGCATTAGACAGTCTCTTGGTGGTCTCTTTCATCGATGCTCACCCGACCTTTACTTCTGGTGGCCCCAGCGAGATCCGGCAGCTGCAGACGAAAGACCCCCAACGGGATGCTCTGGGGGTAAATAAGGCCCCTCTTTCTGGTTTCAGGATTCAGGTTAGGGTTTGACAAAATGGCTATTGGTAAAGAGCGTGAGCTCTCTCCCACGGTGGCTGACACACATGTCACAGAGCCACAGGCCATGTCCCTGGGGGATGGACTCGGGAAATCGAGGAACCATAGTCTCCTCGACTCAGTGATATTTTCTTTCAGATTCGGAATTGCCAGCCCATCAGGTTTTGCCGGCTACTCAGTCCTGGTCTCAGTATTGGACGTCCATTGCCTGTCTTTATTGTCTTGTCTTGTCTGTGTCATGTGTTGTTGCTTTCACTGTCTGTGTATATTTCATTATGGGACAGAGCACTTCAATGCCTCTGTCCCTGACCCTTAATCACTGGACCAAAGTCTGCTTAAGGGCTCAGAATCTTTCTTTTTCATTAAAACACCAGACCTGGCAGATTCTGTGTCTCAGAATAACCCACCTTTGTAGTCGGATGGCCTCTAGAAGGATGTTTCTACTTCGCACTAATTTGAAAAGTCTGAGATATTGTCTTTCAGCCGGGGCCACATAGACATCCAGATCAATAGCCATATATCTTAACTTGTCAGGACCTCTGCAAATCTCCTCCTCCATGGGTGAAGCCTTTCCTTGTCCCTGCACCCACTCCTACTCCTTCCCCTATGATTCTATCTCTCAAACTCTCTGTTCCTCAACCTCCACCCTCTGTTCTCCCTGAGTCTCAAGACTCTACTCGTCCTTATCCTCTGCCCTTGTCCCCCAACCCCCAAAACCCTGTAAGTAATTCCCCTGCTGCTGACTCAGCCTCTCCACCATTCGAGGAAGCCAGAATGGCCCAGCGCCCTCCAGATGACTGTCCCATGACACACACAGTGCCTCCTTCCCTGGAGGAAGCTGGCCCGGCTAAAAAAACTCAGAGAACTCGCCAACGTTTTCACACCTGCCTACTTGGAATGACTGCCAACAACTCCTAGGGACTCTCTTCATGACAGAGGAATGAGAGAAAAACCTCCTGGAAGCTAGAAAAAAATATCCTCAGACCTGATGGGCGACCAACACAACTTCCCAACATAATAAAAGCTGCCTTCCCCTTTAACCAACCCAACTGGGACCCCAACACCTTTGAAGATAGGGAGCATCTGTCCAATTATTGCCAGGCACTAATTGCGGGTATCCAAGGGGCTGCTAGGTGACCAACTTATTTGGCCATGGTAAGAGAAATTATTAAAAGGCCTGATGAATCTTCCTCTATGTTTCTAGAGAGAATCATGGAGGCATATAAGAGATATACTCCTTTCGATCCTCAGGCAGCAGATCAAAAGGCATCTGTCATGATGGCCTTAACTGTTGAAGCTGCCATGGATATTAAAAAAAAAAAAAAGTTAAAAGAGAGATTTAGTCAGAGAAGCCGAAAAAGTATACTATAAGAGAGAAACAGGGAAAAAGAAAGGGAGCAGAGGGAGGATGAGAGAAGCAAAAGAAAGACTAAGGCATTGACTAAGATCCTGGTAACAACAAGAAAGAGGCCAGAAATTAAGACATAAGGTGACAGGAAGCGATACCTGGGCCCGTGCCACAGGCCACCCCTGGCCTCAGATCAATGTGCCTACTGTAAAAAAAAAAGGACACTGGGCCAAAGAGTGCCCTATAAAGAGACAGACATACCAGCCAGCCATTCTGACT
This sequence comes from Callospermophilus lateralis, assembly GCF_048772815.1. NCBI lineage: Eukaryota > Metazoa > Chordata > Mammalia > Rodentia > Sciuridae > Callospermophilus > Callospermophilus lateralis. Next base: position 77,724 of record NW_027513690.1, read on the forward strand.
CTGGGGGATGACTAAGAAAGTTGGGGCTCAGATTCTTTCCCCTAGCTCAGGGTAAGATTTGAAGTGTAGGGGACCCCAGTAAACTTTGAAGTGAATACAGGAGCAGTATACTCAGCCCTTAAGGCCCCATTGGGCCGTCTATCAAATAAAAGGTCTGTAGTTCAAAGGGCTAATGGCAGTAAATATCGGGCTTAGACTACTAAGAGGACCATGGACCTGGGGAAAGGAAAAATCCATCACTCCTTCCTAGTAATCCCAGAATGCCCGCACCCATTGATGGGCAGAGATCTGCTCACCAAGCTCTGGGCCAAAATAACTTTTAACCCTGAAGGCCCCCAAATGAAATTTCTAAATCCTTCAGTAAAAACTCCTATAGTCACGGCTTTAACTATATTAGTAGAAGATGAACGTCCACTCTTCACACCCCCCAAGACTGATCAAACAGGCAAGCTACCCCAGAAATGGATAACAGATTACCGAGATGCCTGGGCAAAAACTGCTGTGTTAGGCCTGGCAGTGAAACAACCTCCAATAACAGTGGAGTTAAAAACCTCAGCCTCCCCAATCAATGTCAAATAATATCTTCTAAGCATAAAAAGCTAAAGATGGGATAAGGCCCTATATTCAGAAATATCTGGCCTTAGGGGTCCTAAGGCCCTGTCAATTGGCCTGGAACACTCCCCTGCTATTAGAAGAAAAAGCCAGGAACCAGGGACTATCACCCTGTTAAAGACCTAAGAGAGATCAACAACAGAGTGCAGGACATTTACCCCATGGTACCTAATCTGTTCAATCTGCTTTGCACTCTGAACCCTGAGCAGAAATGGTATACTGTTCTGGACTTAAAACAAGCTTTCTTTTGCTTGCCTCTGCATAAAGATAGTCAGTTGCTGTTTGCTTTTGGGTGGGTAGACCCAGAAACCGGAAAGTCTAGTCAACTAACTTGGACTAGACTCGCAGAGGGGTTCAAAAACTCCCCCACTCTCTTTGATGAAGCCCTTCCCAGAGATCTCAACAATTTCTGAACTACACACCCCGAATTCACCCAGCTTCAATATGTGGATCACCTGCTACTGGCATCCAACACCAAGGAAAACTGTGAACTGGGACCCAAGCACTATTATCCGAGCTTGCTCAACTCGGGTATAGAGCTTCGGCCAAAATTGCCCAATTTGCCAGCAAGAAGTAATCTTCCTCAACTATTTCCTTAGGGGCGGTAAACGATGGCTCACTGAGCCCAGAAAACAAACCATTGAGCAGATACCAACCCCATCTTACAGCAGACAACTAAGAGTTTCTTGGGATTGCTGGGTTTTGCAGGTTATGGATAAATGGGTTTGAGTCCTTAGCTGCTCCTTTATACCCGCTGTTAAAGGGAGATGCCCAATTCCAATGGACCCCTAAGTACCAGGAAGTTTTAGATAACATCTAAGGACACTGACATTGAACGCCTCAACTTTACTGAGCTCAGCCTGCAATTACAGAAAGCCCTACACTACGTTAAAAATGTACATCAACTCACTCACCTTGGTTCAAAGAAACTGCAGGCATTCCTGTAGGATTAAGAACAGAGTTTTCCACTAACTGACTCACAGCGAAAGGAAATAATTGAACTGGTAACAAAAGCCTGTCGGGTCAGTCAATTGTTTAATGCTTACCCTTCCAAGTTTCTTAGACGAAAGCACCTACGAGGAACCAGACCAGGACAATTCTGGGAAGTGGACATTACTGAAATTAAGCCAGCAAGGTATGGACTTAAATATCTCCTAGTCTTTGTGGATACATTCTCAGGATGGATTGAAGCCTTACACACACACACACACACACACACACACACACACAGAAAAAAAAAAAAAAACGGCGCAAATGCTTCTCAAGAAGATCCTGGAAGATATTTTTCCAAGATACGGTCTGTCTAAGATAATAGGGTCTAATAATGGACTTGTGTTCATGGCCCAGGTAAGTCAGGTGTGGATTAATTGTAAGTTACATTATGCTTATATACCCCAGAGCTCAGGAGAGGTAGAAAAAATAAATAGAACCATTAAACAGACCTTAAGAAAATTAAGCTTAGAGACCGGCATAAAAGATTGGACTATGCTCCTGCCTTATGCACTGTTTCATGCGAGAAATACTCCCTCAGTTTCTTTGTGTAACCTCACCCCCTATGAAATTCTCTATGATGCCCATCATCCAGTAAGGGACCTAATCCCCAACTCTAAGGCCTAACAATCCCTTCCACACCCCTTGCTTGACAGACTTAAAGCCATTGAAAGAACTCAGTGATAACTGTGGAAACAGCTGGCCACTGCCTACCAACCTGGGGACGAGGGGATTCCACATCAATATCAAGTAAGAGACTTCGTCAACATAAGACAACATCAGGTGTTATCCCTAGAACCCCGCTGGAAAGGAACATACCAGGTGCTACTTATAACACGTACAGCCATAAAAGTAGACAGAATCACTTTTTGGATCCATGCCTCTCATCTCAAGCCTTCGCTGTGTCCAGACTCTGGTTGGAAACTGGAAAAAACTGGTAACCATTTCAAATTGCGTATTCGCTATGTGGACAAGACTATAGACTCTAGCCTTGGCCACCAGTACTCCTAACCCTCATCAGCCTGTTCAGCAGTGAAGGCTGATCTGAAATCCTACTAGACAAGAAGTATGGTCTATCTCGCATACAGCCCCCTTAGGGACCTGGTGGCTATCTCTCCACCCAGACATTTTTCAGCTTGGTATAGGTCTTTCCTATTGAGATAACCCCAATGAAGAGGATCCCACTAAAGTTCCATTAAATCCCTTCCATACCATAGATAATTGAAACAAACATTATGGATGCACGGAAACGCCAGCCAGATTCAGGTTGGTTAGCCTAGATTACTATATATGCCCGGCGGACTATCAAAGCCACAAACAGCCATGGCTGTGTCGGGGGAAAGTCAACTTCTTGTGTAATTCATGGGGATGTGAGCATACCGGGGCTGCCTGGTGGAACCCAAACTCCTCATCAAATTCAGTACACAGCATTGGCCATATAACCAATTAGACAACCAAAAACTATGGCCCCCAGAGGGTTCTCTAGATCCTCAAATTCTGCGTGACATTTTTAACTTCGGCAAGTGCTCAAAAGGGGAAAATTCCCCTATGTGGAATCCTTTTCCCTCCTTCACTCACATCCTGTACTATGCTTCTCCAATAGTTCCTCACCCTCAGCCTTCTGCTCTAGACTCTCTGCTGTCACTCCCACCTCAGCAACCTGATTTCTTCCCTCCAATTACTACATCAAAAACCCAAACCTCCGCCAGTTCTCAGACCATTGCCCCCTTGCTGAGGTAGCAGGTACCGAGGTACCCCTCCACTCACTCACTCCTCTCTTTTTCTGTCTGTGCCTGCACTAGGTCCCACCAAGTCCTCTAAGAAGCTAAACCAAAGCTCAAACCAGCTGAGAAGAGCCCTCAGACCCCTATCCAAGATGTAATAAAAATAGCCTTTAAAGTTGCTTTGTCATCACTGAAAACAGGTTACTAAGAATTTAAAGTCCCTCACAGGCTTTTTGGAATACTCACTCCCATCTTCACCTCTGCTCTACCTGTTCTACTGCTCAAGTTTTGTTCTAGGAAAATCCCAAACCCCTTTTCCATTATTCTTTTACATCTCATCTTCCTCATTCGCAGATCCACGGAGCTGCTCTCAGCCTCGCCTTCCCCGTCTTCCCCCTCTGTACCAGGTCCATAGATATGTCTTAAATAACCTTCTCCAGAAGTCTTCACCGAGGCTTACATTAGGTCTTTCAGCAAAAGAGTCCCTCTGAAAGAGTTCAATGTAGATAAACTTCCACTTTTCGTGTTGCCCTGTTCTACTTGGCTACTGGCTGGAAAAATCACCACCCCTAAGCTTGACACCGCCTTACTAGATTTTCACAAAATATGTGTACAATGCCTCTGGCCTTGAGCTGGGGCTTCACAGAGATGGCTAGATTTCTAAGATAAAAAAGTTACCAATTGGGCTTCATGGTGACAGCTGGCAGGGAGAATAAAAAGAGACAAAAAAGGTCTCCCTTTCCAAGGTGTCTTTGAAAAGTTAACTTGCCCAGAACAGAGGAACAAAAACAGAAACAAAAACTGATTTCTGTGAATTTCTACAGACTGTGAACTTCTGAGCCACTTCCCTTACATGTTGGGTACAAATTCTAAAACTACCGAAACTTGGGGTTCAGGGGATTAATTGATTACAACAGAAGCAATGCCCTCTAAATCCGGATGCAACCAAATAAGACTGTTTTCCTGTGTTTGGTGCTATCTTAGGTCCCTTTCCTTGTCCGTCCCTACAACAGTATAATTCTATACACTTTAACATTATTTATGTTTTCATAAAATGGTCAATATATGTGATTAATTATTTAATGATGCAGATGTTTTCCAGAGTTCTCTATCATGACTTAGGTTCATTTAAAGATCAAATAGGGGGGCATACAACCCGGTTCCAGCAGGAACCTGTATCCCTCACTTTAGCCATCCTATTAGAAATAATAGTTGCTGAAGGGGTGGGCTAGTCCATGAGACACAACAAAGACACAATTAGAAGCAGAAATATGCCAAAGTTTAAAGACATTGAAAACCGACATCACAGCTTTACAGGAATTTTAACCTCTCTCTTTCTGAAGTTGTTTTACAAAGCAGGCGAGTGTTGGACCTCCTCTTTATGAGAGAAAGGTGCCTTTTTGCTTGCATTGAGGGAAGAATGTTGTTTTTATGCCGACAATACTGGAGTTGTAAAAGAATCTATGAGTAAATTAAGAAAACGACTTGAAGAGCGTCAAAGAGAGACAGAGGCCCCAAAAGGGAGGTTTGAGTCTTGGTTCACATAGTGACCTGATTAACTACGCTTTTATCTGCCATGGCCGGTCCATTAAAAATCCTCATATTATTGCTAACTGTAGGACCCTGTTTGCTCAACCGTGTAGTTTCCTTTCTAAACCAAATCGAACCTGTTATTAATCCTAACCATACACTATTCTCTCAATCTAATTTTACAGAAGAGCAGGGACAGAATTGGTATTAAAATACAGAATTATAGAGGATCTTCCACTTGCTGAAAACCTCAAAGGTCCACGCAGAAATGATCCCTGGAGAAGATGTAGGCAAGTACGAAGGACCTGAGAGAGCAAAAGTCTTCCATGGCAAACAACCTGCTCAGGATGAAGGGATGTGTCTGAATCAGCCACTCTCTTCTTAATGTAGAGAAGGTGGACCAAAGCAGGCATGTGTTGAGAGCTGCTCCTGCATGCCTATGGTTGACATACCACTCTGACCTGTGAAAGTGTCACAGGAAGTAGGAGCAGCCTCCTTCTCATGGTAACCTTGGAAGCAACTGTTAAGACAAAGTTGTTGCCAAGGCAGTGACCTCATTCAGTTCCAAAAGGAAGTGACCACACCTAACTTCCTTGGTGATGGAACTCTCTGAACTTGGAATCCAGGAAGCCAGGCACCCAGAGCCAGTCCCAGTCCCAGTCCCAGTGGTCAAACTTATTTTGATTTACCAAGGACAGACTCAGTCTTTCTTGGGACCTACTGATGTAAGGATGGCCAAATGCAAGGAAAGCTATGAAGAGGGGCCTTTCCTGAGAAAGCAGGCAGTGGCTCACCGCTGGCTCCTGGCAACTTCACAGAGTTGGCCAAAAAGACCAGATTTGAGACAGAACAGGCTATTTCCAGGGAACATAGTAAGGCCCACCAGTCAGAGGACACTCCGGATAGTCACAGACCTACTTGGGGAAAGGAGGTGCCTTTGTTGTGTGGGTGTGGGTTTGTGGTTTTGTCTCATGTTCTGAGAATAGGTATGAAAGGCAGTTTGTTTTGTTTGGAGTGAACTGTTTCTTGTAAGTCGTTTGACAAGGCGAGAATTTCTATGTCTGTGTATCCCACTGTGTCCGTGGTTGTAGACATTAGAAAAGAGAATGCATCAATGAATATGTCCTGTCTAGTAGAAAGCTTCACAGCATTCATCCTGCCCTATTTATGAATGAACTGCAGCTTGCCTTATTGATGTGCAACACCTGCTATCTTCCTTAGTTCCTGTTTTATTCCTGAATTCTGGCCACTCTCCAGAATAGGTTCATGGTTTTCTGTTTAAGATATGTACAACCTCGAAGCTCTGTGACATGACCATGTACTGAAGGGAATGGTGAGCATCTCAGAAAACTCAGATATCAGTGTGACCAGGAAAGTCTCAGTGGAGAAACCCTGCTTGGGGCCTTTTGTTTACCTATTCTTCTGTTGCCCTGAATGTCATGAAGGTCTTTTCCTCAGTCCACCACTTTTTGAAGCCTGAAGAAAACAGTTTTCAAATGGAAATGAATGGGCATTACCTGTGGCTCTTTGCTTAATTGCTTTGGAAAGGATGTGTCTGAATCAGCCTATTTACCCTGTGTGAGGCTGTGACTTTGATTCTCAGCTCCTGATGGATCTAAAGAAAGATCCCATGTTTACATCCAAAAACAAAATGGCCAAAAGAGCAGTCCTTGTGGATGAAGTCTCTCACCTTCCTCTGTAACTTTCCTGACCTCCATTAAGTCAGATTAGGGATCCTTTGGGTCAAATGAGTTCTTCAAAGCCCTGCAGAGGCTAGCCCATATTTGCTTGGGTTTTCTCAAGACTCCAATTCACATAAAGAATCCAAACCCCACAGTCATTTGGCCTCAAATTGAAGAAGCGGAGCAGTATTAACGGGAGGCCTACTTAATCTCTCCTGGTTCACAAGAAGGGTGTCCAGGCCACCCTGAATTTAGGCAAATTAGGTGCAAGAGAGCTTATTTTGGACACGGTCTTGGGGTGTGCCCCTCATGGAAAACTCCAGCCATAGGTTATTGTGAGTGTCTATATGGAAGAAGATGAGCACCACGTTGGAGTGTTTTGGTTTAAATTGTGGTCATTTGGGTGGCGGTTGGAAGAGATGACTTGGTCCACATGTTCTTGAACTCTGGTGTGACTCCCTTAGAGTCTGAGTTCTGGAACTGGCCTCAGAGAAGTATTGCCATAAATAGTGTTGAGATTTTAGGAAGCCAGGCATGAGCGTTGGCTTGGAAACTGAGTTCTAGGCCCAGGGTGGCTTTCCACAGAGCACTGAGCCTCTCAGCCAAGATACCACAAATTTTATTCTGAAAGACTTGGCACCCATAGTTGAGAGTCAAAACTCATATGGACCTCACATTGTAGACCTAAATGGGCATAACATCATATGATCTTTTGGCCACTCTTTGGGAAGCCTTACCTGTGAGTGTTCTCCAGAGATTTCATTGAAATGAGTTTCCTAACCATTTAATGGTTCCTGAAAGAATTGAAACTCACAGTGCCTCCAACTTCATCCTTGAAAAATGGCTAGATAAATACCATGAAATTTTTGAATTTCCCATCACCAGGTGGCACTGGAAAACCTTTTGATGTCCTGTTGCTGATCATGAATATACCAGACAGTGCCTTGATTGACTGGGTTTCATGTAAATGGTGTAGAACAGAGATGCCAGTAAGTTGGACTCTGTTGAGTAGTAGGTTAGAGCAGTGGTGGGCAGGTATGTGATAAAACATCTGTGGTGGGGCCATGTGTATCTTCCATTGGCTTCAAATGCCTTGTGACTGACATGGTGCAGCCAGCAGAACCTTCCATGTAAAGGCAAGTTGTTATTTGGAGAGGTTTCAGGACATTGTTCAGAATCAGGGTGCTATGGTCAAGGGGGCAAGATATGTAGGATAGGATCCTAGTTCTTGGATCCTCCTGCAAAACCTGACCCACCATACATGACAGAACTTCCTCTTGCACTGTGACCCAGTTGAACTCTTTGTATTTCGTGAAGCAAATACCAAACACCCAGTGCAGCAGGAAGAAACACCACGAAAATGGAAGATGACCATATGGCTTCACAGTGCACACTGCCATACATTTATCCCCCAGTGGCCACAGTTACCTAAAAAGAGAATTCAGCACTGCTGCCTCATGTACATTGGGAAATAAGAAACCATGTCCTCCAGGTCTCATAGATCCAGACCAAGCTTTTATGGTCTCCCTAGAAAGGAAGCTAAAGCTCCTGACAACAACATATTTTTCAAGTGCCCAAACTCACAGGCAGTTTCTCTAGAAATCTCTAGGCCAGCAGACCTCCATGTTTGTGGAGTTTTTACCCTGTCCCATACTTTTGGAAACTACTCTACCACTTCAAAGGTTGTGAGCTCCTGAGCATATTCCATTTAACATATTTATTCACAGATTTTCTAAATCTTCTCCTCTAATTGTGTCTTACTTGGGGTGAAGGAATTGTCAAGGCATTGTTCTGGATGAGAGTGGGAATAATTTTGTGTAGCACATATTTACATACACATTGGATTCATTGTTCAATTTTCCATTCGAAATGCTGAATCTTTGACACTAACCTATACCCTACTAGACTCTGACTACTAATTCTAATATGATGGAGAAAAGTAACCCAAACAGAATAGAAATACTAGCACTTCAGAGGAGGCATGGTGGATAGTTGGTTTGCCTTTTGCATGATATAGGGTAGGAGTTATAAATCTTGTCAATTTTTTGTTGAAATAGTTCTGCATGTGTTTTTAAAGTTAACACATATGTGAATTCCTGTCTCCATTTTTCTGTAGCCTATTCAGCACATGTATTTTTATATGCACATATAGAATCCTACCTGGTATCACACGTATATTCTTGAGAGGTGGCTAACGTGGCAGATACAAAGTGTGAGAAGAGATCACTCCTCATTAATGCTTTTGGAACTGAAAATTCAGACTATGAGTGAGCTTCTTAGTTGAAAAACATTATACATAAATCCATGTTCAGTAAAATTAATATTTTGGATCTGTGGATGATATATATTTCACAATGAATTTTAATTGGCATATATATTGCTACTATTTAATGTCTCTGTGTGTGTTTTGTGTGTGTGTGTGTGTGTGTGTGTGTATATATATATATATATATATATATATATATATATATATACACTCTCTAGATTTTTCAAAATATAAAATATATGTGTCCTATTATACTATTTCTGCAGTTTTTATACATTATAGAATATACATTTCATCCACAAGTTCACAAATTTAAAGAAATTTGTAACATATTCAATCACTTCCTGCTTCAGAACATATGTATTCCTCCTTGTTTTTGAGTGGTCATTTCATGAGATTTCTTTCCAAACACATTATTTTCGATTTCCATAATCAAATTTGAAGCAAAATTCACACACTCTTGGTGATAAACCACAACCGTAATATTACCATTAGATGTATTACTGGTTGGAATGAATGTATGTATATCAATATATGATTCCTGTGTATTTTCAGGTATCAATTCAATCCATTGTTTAAAGTTGGAACAAGTTATATTATTTATTCGCAGTATGGTTTATTCATGCATTATCTCTATATTCATACATACATGGTACACCTATATGTACCCCCAATACTAATTTATACCCCTTCAAAATATTGCTCCAAGAAATGGTGCAAGAAATACTCATGTCACCTGATCTACATATACGTTTTATCACAGTAATATTCTGGCCACAAAATGCAAAGTCACACTTACGATTGACCAAAGCCTAAATGGAATGTGAGTATGGATTATGAAAATAACCCATGTCCAGGTTGCCTAATGCTCTCAAATGTCAATCCTATTGGTGACTACATATTTGTTACTTCCTAAGATTATATATTCAATCTCAAGCCTGTTGAAAATGTCTTTTGCTATCACTCACTTTATACTTTGCCTGATTTCCTAATGTCTCTATTGATATCTGCTTTCCTACATATTTTCCCCAGTTCATCACTGTGACTGACTCTTCTCATATGCTGACATTTACATTTTCTGTCTACCTGAAAACCTATTGCTAAAGAACTATTTGTCCAAATGCTATACTCACACTTTTTTATAATCCTACCAACTATCTTCCTAATCCTACCGACTCTCCCTCTTTGAATGGTTGTTCTCCTCAACATTCAATCATCCAAGGTATCAGATCTTATGCCATTGTGTATAGATTTATCTGAGACATCTGTGCAGAACATAATTAAAAGCTAAGTATCCCAATCAAGGACCCAATGCCCTTCTGGGCTTCAAATGTTACCGAGATTTCTGTTTTCATTCATATATTTCACCTAGATAATCTTATAAATATTGCAGGTTCCCAGTACCATTATTCATCCAGCAGAATGATCCTAACCCAAATCAAACATGTTATTAACTGTAACCATACACTGTTCCCTCAATCTAACTTTACAGAAGAGCAGGGACAGAGTTGGTCTTACAATACAGGAATGTAGGAGATCTTCAACTTCCGGAGAACTTCAAAGGTCCATGCAGAAATGATCCCTAAAGAAGATGTAGGCAGCTATGATGGACCTGAGAGTGCGAAAGTCATCTTTCATGACAAAAAAAAAAAAAACAGGTCAGGATGAAGGTGTGTGTCTGAAGCAGTCTCTCTCTTCTTAATGTAGAGAAGATGGACCAAACGAGGCTTGTGTGGAGAGCTGTTCCCGGGTGCCTATGGTTGATATTCCATTCTAACTTGTGAAAGTGTCATAGGAAGTAGGGGCAGGATCCATCTCATGGACCCTTGGAAGCAACTGTTAGGACAAAGTGGTTGCCAAGGCAGTGACCTCATTCAGTTCTAGACGAAGTGACCCATGTCACTTTCTTGTTGATGGAACACTCTGAACTTGGAAACCAGGAAGCCAGGCACCCTGAGGCAGTCCCAGTCTAAGTCCCAGTGCTCTCAAATTTTTGGATTTAAGAAGGATAGAGTAAGTCTTTCTTGGCAACTACTAAATTGAAGATGGACAAATGCCAGGAAAGCTCTGAAGAGGGGCTTTACCTGAGAAAAAAGGCAGTGGCTCACCGCTGGCTCCTGATAACTTCACAGTTTTGGCCAAGAAGACCAGATCTGACATAGGACAGCCCATTTCGGGGAAACATAGTATGGCCCACCAGTCAGAGGACGCTCCGGATAGTCACAGACCTATTTGGGGAAAGAAGGTGCCTTTGTGGGTGTGTGTGTGTGTGTTTGTGTGTTTGTGATTTTGTCTCAAGTTTTGAGAATATGTAGGAAAGTCGGTTTGTTTGGTTTGGAGTGGACTGTTTCTAGTAAGTCATTTGAGAAGGTGAGTGTTTCTATGTCTGGGTATCCCACTGTATTTGTGGTTGTAGACAATAGAAAAGAGAATGCATCAATAGATGTGTCCTGTCTAGTAGAATTCTTCGCAGAATTCATCCTGTCCAATTTATGAATGGACTGCAGGTTACCTTATGGATGGGCAACACCTATTACCTTCCTACATTCCTGATATCTTCATGAATCTGGTCACTCTCCCATAGGCTCATGGTTTTGTGTTCAAGATATGTATCTCCTCCACAATCTGGGACATGGCCATGTACTGGATAGCTGAAGAGAATGGTGAATATCTCAGAAAACTCAGATATCAGTGTGACCAGGAAAGTCTCAGTGGAGAAAATCTGCTTTGGTATTTTGCTTACCTATTGTTCTGTTGCCCTGAATGAAAGGAAGGACTTTGCCTAAGGCCACACATTTCCAAAGCCTGAAAAAAACAGTTTTCAAATGGAAATAAATGGGCATCACCTGTGGCTCCTGGCTTAATTGCTTTGCAAAGGGATATGTCTGAATCAGCCTCTTAGTGCAGTGTGAGATTATCGCTTAGATTCTCAGCACCTGATGGATCTAAAGAAAGATCCCATGTGTGCATCCAAATCCAAAATGGCCAAAAGAGAAGTCATTGTGATGAAGTCTCTTGCCTTCCTCTGTAAGGTTCCTGATCTCCATCAAGTGATAACAGGGATCTTTGGGTCAACTGAGTTCTTCAAGCCCTGCAGAGGCTAGCCCATAGGTGCTTGGGTTTTCTCATGACTGCAAATCACATAAAGAAACTATACCCGACAGTCTGTATGCCTCAAATTGGAAAAGCAGAACAGTATTAATGGCAGACCTCTTTGATCAGTACTGGTTCACAGGAACGTTGTCCAGGAAACACTGACTTTAGACAAATGAAGGGCAAGGGAGCTTATTTTGACTTTGTCTTGGGCTGTGTGCCTCATAAAAACTTCCAGCCAAGGTTATGATGAGTGTCTATATGGAAGAAAATGAGGGCCATGTGGGAGTGTTTTGGTTTTAATTCTGGTCATTGGTGTGGCGGTTGGAAGAGATGACTGGGTCAACTGGGCTTGAACTCTGGTGTGTTTCCACTTAGAGACTGAGATCTGAAACTGATCTCAGAGAAGAATTGCCATGAATTGTGTTGGGATTTTAGGAGGCCACGCATGAGAGTCACCCTTGGAACCTGAGATCTAGGACCAGGGTGGCTTTCCACAAAGAACTGGGAATCTCAGCCTGGATATCACATGATTTTATTCTGAAAGACTTGGCAGCCATAGTTGAGAGTCAAAAGACATAGGACCTCACATTGTAGATCTCAATGGTCCTGGCTTCAAGTGACCTTTTGTCCACTCTTTGGAAAGCCTTGCCTGTGAGAGTTCTCTAGAATTTTCTTTGAAATGAACTTTCTCAACATTTAATGGTTCCTGAATAATTGTGCATCCAACGTCATCCTTGAAAAATGGCTAGATAAATACCACGAAATTTTTGAATTTTCCATGACCAGGTGGAACTGCAGAAACTTTCGATGTCCTGTTGCTTACCATGAGTGTACCAGACAGTGCCTTGATTGACAGGGTTTCATGAAAATTGTTTAGAACAGAGATGCCAGTATTTTGGAGCCTGCTGAGTAGTGGGCCTAGAGCAGTGGTGGACAGGTGTGTGATAAAACATCATGGTGGGGCCATTAGGATCTGTCATTGGCTTCCAAATGGCTTGTAACTGACAGAGTGCAGACATCAGACCCTTATATGTAAAGGCATCTTGTTATATGGCGTAGTTTCAGGGCAATGTTCAGAATCAGGTTGCTATGGACAAGGGGGCAATCTTTGAGAGATAGAAGCCTGGTTGGTGAATTTTCTTGCAGACCCTGACCCACCACACGTGACAGAAATACCTCAAGCACTGTTTCCCAGTTGAACTCCTTGTATTTTGTGAAGCATGAACCAAACTCCAAGTGCAGCAGCAAGAAACACCACGAAAAGTGGAGGATGACCAAATTGTTTCACAGTCCACACAGGGAGACACAGTTTACCTACAAAGAGAGAATTGAGCACTGCTGCCTCGTGTTCATTGGAAAATAGGAAACGATGTCCTCCAGGTCACATAGATGAAGACCCAGCTTTGAGGGTCTCACTACAAAGGAAGCTTAACTCCTGACAACAACCTATATTTCAGTGCCCAACTTCACTGGCAGTTTCTAAAAAAGTTTTAGGCAAGCAGAGCTTCATGTTTGTGGAGTGTGTACCCTGTCCTTACTTTTGGAAACTCCTATACCACCTCCAAGTTTGTGCACTCCTGAGCATTTTCGATTCCAGAAATGTAATCACAGATTTTGTAACTCTTCTACTCTAATTGTGTCTTCCTTCGGGCGAAGGTAATGACAAGGCATTGTTCTGGATGAGAGTTGGAAGATTAATTTTCCTTTTTTCCATTTGAAATTCTGAATCCCTGACACTAACCCATATTCTACTAGACTCTGACTACTAATCCTAATATGATGGAAGAAAGTAACCCAAACAGTACATAAATACTTGCAGTTCAGAGTTGGACTTGCCTTTTGCATGATAAAGGGTAGGTGTTATAAATCTATTCAATATTTAATTGAAATAGTTCTCAATGTGTTTTTAAAGTTAACAAATATGTGAATTACTGTCTCCCATTCTCTGGAGCCTATTCAGCACATGTATTTTTATATGCACAAATAGAATCCTACAAGGTATCACACGTACATCCTTGTAAGATATATGACTTAGCAGATACAAACTGTGAGAAGTGATCACTCCTCCTAAACGCTGTTGGAACTGAAAATTCAACCTATGGGTGAGCTTCCCAGTGGAACAACATTATACATAAACCCATGTTCACTAAAATGAATGTTTTTGCATCTTTATGATATATATTTCATGATGAATTTTGATTGGCATATATATTGCTACTTTTTAATGTCTGTGTTTGTGTGTGTGTGTGTGTGTATATATATATATGTATATATATATATATATGTATATATATATATATATATATATATATATATATATATACTCTCCATATTTTTAAAAATATGAAATATATGTGTCTTATATACACTCCCTAAATTCATTCATGTTCATGTATGTGGATTAATAATCAACTTTTCACAAGATTATTCTTAGAAATATTCATCCACCCGAAATACATATTTGTTTCCTACTACTGAAAACTAACTTCAGTAAAAGGTGCATACAAATCCTAATATGTGTACATTAACTGACCCAGTTTAACATCAATGCATGTAGGTTCCTATGGGACATGATGTGTATTTTGACATTAATTTTTATTCCACACTGGTACATTACTATTTCTTCAGTTTATGCACATCATAGTATATATATTTTATTCACTAGTTAGCAAATTTATAGGCATTTGTTTCACTTTCAATCACTTCCTGCTCCAGAACACATGTATTCCTCTATGTCTCTTGACTGGTCTATTCATGAGACTTTTTTCCAAATATATTATTTTCTATTTCCATAATCAATTTTGAACCAAAACTCACACACCCTTCATGATAAACCGTAACCCTAAGATGATCGTTAGATATATAACTGGTTGGAATGAATGATTGCATATCAATATAAAATTTCTTATAAATTTTCAGATATTTATTCAATTCATTATTTAAAGTGGATCCAGTTATATTATTTATTCACAGTATGGTCTATTCATGCATTATGTCTATATTCATAGAAACAGGGTACACCTATTTGTACCCCCATACTAATTTGTAAGTCTTCAAAATATTGCTCCCAGAATTGGTGGAAGAAATACTATTGTCACCTGATCTACATACACATTTTATTACAGAAATATTCTGGACACAAAAAGCATAGGTCACACTTACAATTGTACCAAAGCGTAAATGGAAAGTGAGCATGGATTACTAAAAACATCCATGTCCAGGTTGCCTAATGCTCTCAAATATCAATTCTATTTTTGACTACATATTTGTTTCTTCCTAAGATTATATATTCAACTGCAAACCTGTTGAAAATGTCTAACCCTATCACACAATTTATACTTTGCTTGATTTCCTAATGTCTCTATTGATATCTGATTTCCTATATTTTTCCCCAGTTCATCATTGTGACTGACTCTTCACATGTGCTTACATTTACATACACTCTCTACCCTAAATTCTATTGCTAAAGAACTTTTGGTCCAAATCCTATACTCACTCTTTTTTCTAAACCTACCAACTACCTTCCTAATCCTGCCGACTATCGGTTTTTGACTGGATGTTCTCTTCAACATTCAATATCCAAGGTACAAGGTCCGATGCCAGTGTATATTGATTTATCTGAGACATCAGTGCTGCACATTACTCAAAGCTAAGTATCCCACTCAAGTCCCCAATGCCCTTCTGGGCTTCAAATCTTACCTAGATTTCTGCTTTCATACTTATGTTTCACATATATACTCTTGTAAACATCGCATTTTGCCAATACCATTATTTATCCCGCAGAATTATTTGTAACCCAAATTGAACAAGTTATTAACCCTAACCATACACTGTTCCCTCAGTATAACTTACTTAAGAGCAGGGACAGTGTGGGTCTTACAATATAGGAATGTAGATGATCTTCCACCTGCTGAGAACATCAAAGATCCATGGAGAAATGATCCTTGCAGAAGATATAGGCAGCTATGTAGGACCTGAGAGAGCAATAGTCATCTTCCATGGCAAACAACCTGGTCAGGATTAATTGATGGTCTGAATCAGCCTCTCTCTTCTTAATAAAGAGAAGATGAACTGAACCAGGCCTCTGTGGAGAGCTGTTCCCTGGTGCCTATGGTTGATATACCATTCTAACTTCTGAATGTGTCACAGGATGTTGGGGCAGCCTCCATCTCATGGGAACCCTGGAAGCAACTGTTAGCACAAAGTGGTTACCAAGGCAGTGAGCATATTCTGTTCCTGAAAGAAGTGACCTCACTTCACATCCTTGGTGATGGAATTCTCTGAACCTGGGATCCAGGAAGGAAGGCACACAGAGCCAGTCCCACTCCCAGTTCCAGTGGGCTAACTTGTTTGCTTTTCCCAAAGACATAGTCAGTCTTTCTTGGTACCCACTGATGTGAGGATGGCCAAATGCCAGCAGAGCTCTGAAGAGGGGCCTTTCCTGAGTAAGCAGGTAGTGGCTCACCGTTGGCTCCTGACAACTTCACAGAGTTGGCCAAGGAGACCAGATCTGAAACAGGACAGGCCATTTTGGGGGAACATAATATGGCCCACCAGTCAGAAGACACTCCGGATAGTCACAGACCTATTTGGGGGAAGTAAGTGCCTTTGCCGTTGTAGGTGTGAGTTTGTGGTTTTTTCTCATGTTCTGAGAATAGGTAGGAAAGGTGGTTTGTTTGGTTTGGAGTGGACTGTTTCTAGTAAGTCGTTTGACATGGTGAGTGTTTCTAAGTCTGTGTATCCCACTGTATCCATCGTTGTAGACATTAGAAAAGAGAATGCATCAATGGATGTGTTGTCTCTAGTTGAAAGCTTCCCCGCATTCATACTGCCCAATTAATGAATGGACTGCAGCTTGCCTTATGGATGGGCAACATCTATTATCTTCTAAAGTTCCTGTTTTCTTCGTGAATTCTGGCCACTCTCCAGAATAGACTCATGGTTTTGTTTCCCAAATATGTAACACCACAAGGTTCTGTGACATGGCCATGTACTGGATAGCTGAAGGGAATGGGAGCATCTAAGAAAACTCAGATTTCAGTGTGACCAGTAAAGTCTCAGTGGAGAAACCCTTCTTTGGGCCATTTGCTTACTTCTATTTCTATTACCCTGAATGTCACGAAGGTCTTTGCCTCAGGCCACCCCTTTGTGTAGCCTGAAGAAAACTGTTTTCATATGGAAATGTATGCACATCACCAGTGGCTCTTTGCTTAATTGATTTGGATTGGGATGTGTCTGAATCAGCCTCTTGTCCTTGTATGAGGTTGTGGCTTAGATTCTCAGCACCTGATGGATCTAAAGAAAGATCCCATGTGTTTCCAAAACTAAAATGGCCAAAAGAGCAGTCATTGTGGGTGAATATTTTTGCCCTCTTGTTTTAGGTTTCTGACCTCCACCAAGTGAAAATAGGGATCCTTTGGGTCAAATGAGTTCTTGAAATCCCTGCAGAGGCTAGCCCATATTTGCTTGGGTTTTCTCATGACTCCAAATCACATAAAGAATCTATACCCTACAGCCAGTAGGCCTCAAATTGGAGAAGTGGAACACTTTAACAGCAGGAATATTTGATCATTCCTGGTTCACAGGAAGAGTGTCCAGGCCATCATGATTTTAGGCAAATGAGGGGCAAGTGAGCTTATTTGGACACTACCTTGGGCTCATAGGAACCTCCAGCTAGAGGTTATGATGAGTGTCTACATGGAAGAAGATGATGGCCCTGTGGTAGTGTTTTGATTTTAATTGTGGTCATTTTTGGCGGATGGAAGGGATGACTGGGTCCACCTGGGCTTGAACTCTGGTGTGATTCCCCTTAGAGACTGAGTTCTGAAACTGACCTCAGAGAAGTATTGCCATGAATTGTGTTGGGATTTTAGGAGGCCACGCATGAGACTCACTCTTGGAAACTGAGATCTAGGCCCAGGGTGGTTTCCACAGAGGCCTGAGAATCTCAGCCAGGATATCACATGATTTTATTCTGAAAGACTTAGCAGCCATATTTGAGAGTCAAAACACACATGGACCTCACATTGTAGATGTCAATTGGCCTGGCTTTAGGAGACCTTTTGGCAACTGTTTGAGAAGCATTGACTGTGAGAGTTCTCCAGAGCTTTCATTGAAATGAACTTTCTCAACTCTTAATGGTTCCTGAATGAATTGAAACCCACAGTGCCTCTAACTTCACCCTTGAAAAATTGCTAGATAAATACCATGAAATTTTTGAAATTCCCATGACCAGGTGGCACTGCAGAAACTTTTGATGTCCTTTTGCTGATCATGTGTATACCAGACAGTGCCTTGTTTTTGACTGGGTTTCATGAAAATCCTGTAGAACAAGAGAAGCCAGTAATTTGGAGCCTGCTGAGTAGGGGGCCTAGAGCAGTGTTGGGCAGGTGTGTGATAAAACATCATGGTGGGGCCATGTGAATCTGCCATTTGCTTCCAAATGGCTTGTGACTGATATAGTGCAGACATCAGACCCTTATATGTAAAGGCATCTTGTTAAATGGAGAGTTTTCAGGGCAATATTCAGAATCAGGTTGCTATGGTTATTGGGGCAAGCTATGTGGGATAGAAGCCTGGTTGGTGCATTCTCCTGCAGACCCTGACCCACCACACGTGACAGAACTCCCTCCAGCACTGTATCCCAGATGAACTTTTTATGTTTTGTGAAGCAAATACCAAATTCCCAGTGCAAAAGCAAGAAATACCACGAAAAGTGGAGGATGACCAAATGACTTCACAGTCCCCACCGGGAGACACTTAGCTTCCAATGGACACAGTTTAGCTACAAAGAGAGAATTGAGCACTGCTGCCTCATGTTCATTGGAATATAAGAAACCATGTCTTTCGGTCACAAAGATGCAGACCCAGCTTTGATGGTCTCACTACAAAGTAAGCTAAAGCTCATGACAACAACATATATTTCAAGTGCCCAACCTCAGAAGCCGTTTCCCAAGAATTCTTAGGCCAGCAGAGCTCCTTGTTTGTGGAGTGTTTACCCTGTCCTTTACTTTTGGAAACTCCTCTACCACCTCCAAGGTTGTGAACTCCCGAGCATATTCCATTCCATATTTGTATTCATAGATTTTCACACTTTTCTACTCTAATTGTGTTTTACTTGGGGCGTAGGTAATGTCAAGGCATTGTTCTGGATGTGAGTGGGAAGAATTTTGTGTAGCACATATTTACATACACATTGGATTCATTTTTCAATTTCCATTTGAAATACTGAATCCCTGACACTATAACCCATACCCTACTAGTCTCTGACTAATAATCCTAATATGATGGTGAAAAATAAGCCAAAAAGAGAAGAAACACAAGCAGTTCAGAGGACGCATGGTGTATAGTTGGAATTGCCTTTTGCATTATATAATGTAGGAGTTATAAGTCTAGTCAATTTTTTGTTGAAATAGTTCTACATGTGTTTTTAAAATTAGCAAATATGTGAATCCCTATCTCCCTTTCTCTGTAGCCTATTCAGCACATGTATGTTTATATGCACATATAGAATTCTACCTGATATCACTCGTATACACTTGTGAGGTGGCTGAATTGGTAGATGCACATTGAGAGAAGAGATCACTCCTCCTAAACGCTGTTGGAACTGAAAATTCAACCTATGGGTGAGCTTCCTATTTGAAAAACATTATACATGAATCCATGTTCAGTAAAATGAATATTTTTCGATCTGTGGATTATATACATTTCATGATGAATTTCTATTGGCATATATGTTGCTACTTTTTTTTTTCTTTTATTGGTTGCTCAAAACATTACAAAGCTCTTGACATATCATATTTCATACATTAGATTCAAGTGGGTTCTGAACTCCCATTTTTACTCCAAATACAGATTGCAGAATCACATTAGTTACACATCCATATTTTTACATAATGCCCTATTAGTTACTGTTGTATTCTGCTACCTTTCCTATACTCTACTATCCCCACTCCCCTATCTTCCCATCTTCTCTCTCTACCATACCTACTCTAAATCATTTCTCTCCTTGTTTATTTTCCCACAACCTCTTATATGTAATTTTGTGTAACAATAAGTGTCTCTCTCCATTACCATGCAATTTCCCTCTTCTCTCCCTTTCCCTCCCACCTCATGTTTCTGCTTAATGTTAATCTTTTCTTCATGCTCTTCCTCCCTGCTCTGTTCTTAGGTGCTCTCATTATATCAAACAAGACATTTGGCATTTGTTTTTTAGGGATTGGCTAGCTTCACTAACCATAATCTGCTCAGTGCCATGAATTTCCCTGCAAATTCCAAGATTTGGTCATTTTTTAGTGCTGCGTAATTCTCCATAGTATATAAAAGTCACATTTTTTTATCCATTCATCTATTGAAGGGCATCTGGGTTGGTTCCACAGTGTAGCAATTGTGAATTGTGCTGCTATGAATATCGATGTGGCAGTATCCCTGTAGTACGCTCGTTTAAGGTCTTCAGGGAATAGTCCGAGAAGGGCAATAGCTGGATCAAATGGTGCTTCCATTCCCAGATTTCCCAGGAATCTCCATACTGCTTTCCAAATTGGCCGCACCAGTTTTCAGTCCCACCAGCAATGTACAAGAGTACCCTTTTCCCCACATCCTCGCCAGCACTTGTTGTTGTTTGACTTCATTAAGGCTGCCAATCTCACTGGATTGAGATGGTATTTTAGGGTGGTTTTTATTTGCATTTCTCTTACTGCTAGAAATGGAGAGCATTTTTTCATGTACTTGTTAATTGATTCTATGTCCTCCTCTGAGAAGTTTCTGTTCAGGTCCTTGGCCCATTGGGTTATTGGTTATCTTATTGTCTAATTTTCTGAGTTCTTTGTATACTTTGTATACTCTGGATATTAGGGCTCCATGTGAAGGGTGAGGACTAAAAATTTGTTCCCATGATGTAGGCTCCATATTTACCTCTCTTATTGTTTCTCTCTTTAAGAAAAAAAAATCAGTTTAAGTAAGTCCCATTTGTTGATTCTGATTATTAACTCTTGTTCTATGGGTGTCCTATTAAGGAATTTGGAGCCTGACCACACAATATGTAGATCGGAGCAAACTTTTTATTCTATCAGACGCAGAGACTCTGATTTGAATCTAGCTCCTTGATCCACATTGAGTTAACTTTTGTGCATGGCGAGAGGAGGGGATTCAGTTTCATTTTGTTGCATATGGATTTCCAGTTTACCCAACTCCATTTGATGAAGATGCTATCCTTCCTCCATTGCAGGCCATTAGCTCCTTTATCAAATATAAGACAGTTGTAGTTTTTGGATTAGTCTCTGTGTCCTCCATTCTGTACCATTGGTCCACCCGCCTGTTTTGGTACCAGTACCATGCTGTTTTTGTTATGAATGCTCTGTAATATAGTTTGAAATCTGGTATCACTATACTGCCTGATTCACACTTCCTGCTTAGAATTGCTTTTGCTATTCTAGGTCTTTTATTTTTCCATTTGAATTTCATGATTGCTTTATCTATTTCTACAAAAACAAAATCCTTTGGGATTTTGATTGGCATTGTATTAAACCTATAGAGAACTTTTGGTAATATAGCAATTTTGATGATGTTAGTTCTGCCTATCCATGAACAGGGTATATTTTTCCATCTTCTAAGATCTTATTCTATTTCTCTTTTTAGGGTTCTGTAGTTTGCATTATATAAATCTTTCACCTCTTTTGTTAGGTTGATTCCCAAGTATTTAATTATTTTGAGGAAATTGGGAATGCAGTGTTTTGACTCATTTTTGTTTCAGAAGTTTTGTCGCTGATATACAGAAATGCCTTTGATTTATGCATGTTGATTTTATATCCTGCCACATTGCTGCATTCATTTATTAGTTCTAGTAGTTTTTTCTGTAGACCCTTTTGGGTCTTCTATGTATAGAATCATGTCATCTACAAATAGTGATAATTTAAGTTCTTCTTTTCCTATTTTTATGCCTTTAATGTCTTTCATCTCTCTAATTGCTCTGGCCAGTTTTTCGAGAACTATATTGAATAGAAGTGGTGATAGAGGATATCTCTGCCTTGTTCCAGATTTTAAAGTGAATGCCTTCAATTTTTCTCCATTCAGAATGATGCTAGCCTGAGGCTTAACATAGTTATCTTTTACAATGTCGAGGTAAGTTCCTGTTATCCCTAGTTTTTAAAATGTTTTGAACATAAAGGAATGCTCTACTTTGTTGAATGGTTTTTCTGCGTCTATCAAGATGATCATATGGTTCTTATCTTTAAGTCTATTGATGTTGTGAATAACATTTATTGATTTCCATATATTGAAGCCTCCTTGCATCCCAGGGATGAATTCAAGTTGATCATGGTGCACAATTTTTTTGATGTGCCTTTGTATCCAATTCGTCAGAATTTTAATGAGGATTTTTGCATCTAGGTTCATCAGAGATATTGGTCTGTAGTTTTCTTTCTTTGAGGTGTCTTTGTCTGGTTTCAGAATCTGGGTGATGTTGGCCTCATAGAATGAATTTGGCAGAGCTTCCAGTTTTTCTATTTCCTGAATAACTTGAAAAGTATTGGTATTAATTCCTCTTTAAAGGTTTTGTAAAACTCTGCTGTATACCCATCCGTTCCTGGGCTTTTCTTGGTTGGTAGTCTTTTGATTGCTTCTTCTACTTCATCCATTGATATTGGTCAGTTTAAATTGTGTGTTTCCTCCTGACTCAGTCTGGTCAAATCATATGACTTAAGAAATTTATCGATGTCTTCACTATTTTCTATTTTATTGGAATACAGTTTTTCAAAATAATTTCTAATTTTCTTCTGTATTTATGTAGCATCTGTTGTGATATTGCCTTTTTCATCCCATATGTTAGTAATTTGAGTTCTCTCTCTTCTGCTCTTCGTTAGCATGGCTAAGGGTCTGTCGATCTTATTTATCTTTTTGAAGAAGCACCTTTTAGTTTTGTTAATTTTTTCAATAGTTTCTTTTGTTTCAATTTCGCTATGATTTTAATTATTTCTTTCCTTCTGCTACATTTTCTGTTGTTTTGCTCTTCTTCTTCTAGGGCTTTGAGATGAAGTGTGAGCTCATTTGTTTGTTTGTTTTTTTTTTTCTATTTTGAGGAATGACCTCCAGGCGATGAATTTACCTCTTAAAACTTCTTTTCATTGTGTCCCATAGAATCTGATATGTTGTGTCTGTATTTTCATTTATCTCTAAGAATTTTTGATTTCCTCCTTTATGTCTTCTGTAACCCATTGATCATTCAGTAACATATTCTTCATTTTGCATGTGATGTATGATTTTTTCTTCCTTCTTTATCATTGGTTTCCAGGTTCATTCCATTATGATCACAAAAAATTCATGGTATTATCTCCAGCCCTTTATATTTACTGAGGGTTGCCCTATGGCATAACATATGGTCTATTTTTGAGAAGGATCCATGTGCTGGTGAGAAAAAAGTATATCCACTTGATGATGGTTGATATATTCTATATATGTCAGTTAAGTATAGGGTATTGATTGTGATATTGAGTTCTATAGTTTCTTTATTCAACTTTTGTTTGGAGGATCTGTCCAATGGTGAGAGAGGTGAGTTGAAGTCACCCATAATTATTGTATTGTGGTCTATTTGATTCTTGAACTTGAGGATAAATTGTTTTATGAACGTCGCAGCACCATTATTTGCTGCGTGATATTGATAATTGTTATGTCTTGTCGGTGAATGGTTTCTTTTAACAGTATATAAAGTCCTTCCTT
Organism: Callospermophilus lateralis; assembly: GCF_048772815.1. NCBI lineage: Eukaryota > Metazoa > Chordata > Mammalia > Rodentia > Sciuridae > Callospermophilus > Callospermophilus lateralis. The sequence goes on from NW_027513690.1 coordinate 101,336, forward strand.
ATCCCTTTGATTAAATTAGTCTTGAGGTCGATTTTATTCGATAGGAGGATGGCCACCTCTGCTTGCTTACGAGGACCGTGTGCATGGTATAAATTTTCCCAATCTTTCACCTTCAGCCTGTGTATGTCTTTTCCATTCAGATGTGTCCCTTGGAGGCAACATATTGTTGGATTTGTTTTTTTTTTATTTCAAGTTACAAGCCAATGTCACTTTATTTGAGAGTTTAAGCTATTATCATTTAGAGTTACTATTGATATATGGTTTGTACTGCCACCCATGTTTTTATATATATATTTTTTTAATTAGTTTGATTCTCCATGATTTGCTTTTCCCCTTCCCTCTGTCATTACTGAGGCACTTCTCACTGATGGTTTTCGTTGTTGATTTTCATTTCTTCCTCGTGTAGTGTTTTGCTCAAGATGCTTTGCAATGCTGGTTATCTGGCTGAAATTCTTTTAGCTTTTGTTTATCATGAAATATTTTTATCTCGTTGTCTTATCTTAAGCTTAATTTTGCTGGATACATAATTCTTGGTTGGCATCCATTGTCTTTCAGTGTTTGAAGTACGTTGTTCCAGGATCTTCTCACTTCCAGCGTCTATGATGAAAAATCCATTGTTAAACTTTTTGGTTTACCCCTGATTGTAATGATTGTAATCTGCCTCCTTTCTCTGGTAGCTTTTAATATTTTCTCTTTGTTCTGTATATTGGATATCTTTATAACAATGTGTCTTGGCATTGGTCTACTGTGATTTTGTGTGCTCAGTGTCCTGTAAGCATCTACAATTTGTTTATCCGTTTCCATTTTTATTTCTGGAAAGTTTTCTGTAATTATTTCATTCACCAGGTTTCTCATTCCCTTGGTTTTAATCTCTGTACCTTCCTCTTTCCGGATGACTCATAAGTTTGTTTTTTTATGTTATCCCATATCTCTTGAATGTTTTCTCATAATTTTTTACATCATTTCTTTGTTGGCTAGACTTTTTTCAAGATGATATATTTTGTCTTCATTATCTGACATTCTGTCTTCTACTTGCTCTACTCTGTTAGTGATACTCTCAATTGAGTTTTTAATTTGGTTAATCATTTCCTTGATTTCTAGAATTATTGTTTGATTTTTCTAATAATCTCTATCTCCTGATAAAGATGCTTAATTTCTCATTTTATCTGTTTATGTAATTCATTTTCAATGCGTTTTATCACTGTTTGTTTTTGCTGTCTGGTATCCTCTTTAAGGTTCCATTCCATCTGTCTAAGATATTACTTGAGTTCTTTATATGACCATTTTTTTGATGACTCTAGGTGCTCTTGAATATTTAGGCTGTCCTTCATTGTTTGTACTCCTTTTCTTCCTTGTTTTTATATGCTGCTCATGTTACTTCTTCTTCTGTTTGACTACTGAGTTACTGCTTACTCTTATAAATTTATTTGATGCTTGGGAGGAAAGATATTAGAAGGGAAGGGAGAAGTCACTAAAGAGAATGAGAGTAGGCAGGTAGAATTCAAGGAAGGGGGAATAAGAAAAATGAAAAGAAATGAAAAGACAAAAGAAAAAAATAGAAAATAAAGAAAGAAAGTTTTAAGTAATGATGATGATTAAAAAATTGAAAATTAAAATTTAAAATAATAATAATAATAATAAAATAAAAAAATTAAAAAATAAAAACATTTAAAAAAGTTAAAGAACAACAATAACAAAAATGAAAATGAAAGAAAAAAAAACAAATAAAAAAATAATAATAATACATGCAGTCCTAGAGTTCAAATAACTTCTCTTCCAGTAGGTGGAGCTGTGCGCACTGGGCCAAGCTTCTCCTCTCAATAAGTGAGAACCAATCACTGTGCAGCAGCTCTTTCTCCCAGACTGGGCGGGTCTCCAATTCTGAGTGCCTAGGGCTTTCTCTTGTCCTTCTTCAAGCCAGGCCCCACTCACCTGTGATGCTCACCACAATACTGGTTACAAGCCAGGCCTCTGCTCCTGGTAGCCCTGTTTCCATGAACGCCTGGGCACACTCTCCTTGTTTGCCGTCCTCGACCCTAAGTTTGTAGAGCTTGGGGCTGAGAACCTCCAGCGAATTTGCTTGCCCTTCAGGAGCCATGGCCCCGGTAGGTGGTGTAAGAGACCTCAATTGTCAGCACTGGTGGGAGCGGTAGCAGGGAATTCCACGCCGCGAGTCCCGAGCCAATCTTGATTCCCTAGGTCTGGGTATCGCGCTCCTTGTAGAGCTGGGAGGGGCCATTACAGCAGAGGTGGGAAGTGCCCTTGAGGTTTCCCTGCGTTGTTGAGAGATATGGCAATGGAATTACACACTTGTCGCGCTGGTTTCAATGAAGTTATCTCCTCCGCCTGTGACGTCAGTTCTCTGCCATGGTGGTATCCCATTCAAATGGTGACCGTTCGTTCCCTTTGCTGGGTGACCAATGCAACAGGTGGGTCCTGACTATCTCTCCCAAGCCCCATTTCAATCCTGTGGCCACTGCCTATGAAGGCTCAGTTGGCTTTTAACTCTCAATTCAGAAAGCCCGACCAGTTATTTCAGCGGGAATGTTAGTGCTGAGTCACAAAAACCAGACGAATCTAAGCTTGAATGCAGCCAATCCGGGCTTTGTGTGTGTTCTGAGGGGCCCAGACTGTTCACCCCAGATTCACAACAGGTCAATATTGCCTAGTGATTCTGAGCAAACAGCATTTAGACAGTTTACGACTCCCTATGCCCGCGCAGCTGAAGAGATCAGAGACTTGATTTCTCCATGCCTGCCTTCATAATGGATCTCCTGTATTGCTACTTTTTAATATCTGTGCTTTTGCGTGTGTGTGTATATATATATATACTCTTTAGATTTTTCAAAATATGAAATATATGTGTCTTATTATGCACTCCCTAAATTCATTCATATTCATATCTGTGGATTTATAATCAACTTTCCACAAGATTATTTACAGAAATAATCATCCACCTGAAATACATATTGTTTCCTAGTACTGAAAACTAAATTCAGTGAATGGTGCATACAAACCCTAATATTTCTACAGTTACTTAGCCAGTTTAAAATCAATGCAAGTTGATTTCTAGGGGACATGATGTGTATTTTGACTTTCATTTTTATTCAACACTTGTACGTTACTATGTCTTCAGTTTATGCACATCATGGGATATATATTTCAGTAACAAATTAGAAAATTTATAGGCATTTGTTTCATGATCAATCACTTCCTGATTCAGAACACATGTATCCCTCCATGTTTCTTGACTAGTCTTTTCATGAGACTTCTTTCCAAACACATTATTTTTGTTTAACATCATCATGTATAAAGCAAAACTCAAACACCATTCTTCATAAACCATAATCCTAATATTACCATTAGATATATAACTGGTTGGAATGAATGATTGTATATCAATATAAGATTTCTTATATATTTTCACATATCAATTCAATCCATTATTTAAAGTGGAATCAGTTACGTTATTTATTCATAGTATGGTCTATTCATGCATTATCTCTATATTAATAGACACAGGGTACACCTCTTTGTACCCCTAATACTAATGTATACGTCTTCAAAATATTGCCCCCAAAAATGGTGAAAGAAATACTCATGTCACCTGATCTACATATACATTTTATCACAGTAATATTCTGAACAAAAAAAAACATAAAAATGTAACACTTATGATTGTACAAAAGCCTAAAAGGAAAGTAAACGTGGATAACTAATAACATCCATGTCCAGGTTGCCTAATGCTCTCAAATGTCATTCCCATTCGTGACGACATATTTGTTTTTTCCTATGATTATGTATTCAAACTCAACCCTGTTGAAAATGTCTAATCCTATGACTCACTTTATACTTTGCCTGATTTTGTAATGTCTCTATTGACACCTGCTTTCCTACACATTTTCCCCAGTTCATCATTGTGACTAACTCTTCACATGTGCTGACATTTACATTCACTCTCCCAATGAAACCCTATTGCTAAAGAAGCTTTTTATTCCAAATCATATACTCACTCTTCTTCCTAAACCTACTGACTATCTTCCTAATCCTACTGACTATCCCTTTTTGACTGGATGTTCTCTTCTACATTCAATCATCCAAGGTACAAGGTCCTATGCCACTGTATTTCGATTTAACTGAGACAATTGTACAGAACATAATTCAACACTAAGTATCCAAATCAAGGGCTCAATGCCCTTCTGGGCTTCAAATCCTTCTTAGATTCCCGTTTTCATACATATATTTCACCTATATATTCTTATAAATATCGCAGGTTCCCAATCTCATTATTCATCCTGCAGAATGATTCCTAACCCAAATTGAACATATTATTAACCCTAACCATACACTAACTTTGCAGGAGAGCAGGAACAGTGTGTGTATTAAACTACAGGAATCTAGGGGATGTTCACCTGCTGAGAAACTCAAATGTTCATGCAGAAGTGATCCCTGGTGAAGATGAAGGCAGCTATGAATTACCTCAGAAAGCAAAAGTCATCTTCCATGGCAATCATCCTGGTCAGGATGAAGGGTTGTGTCTGAATCAATCTCTCTCTTCTTAATGTATAGAACATGGACCAAACCAGTCCTGTGTGGAAGCTGTTCCCGGGTGCTTACGGTTGATATAACATTCTAACTAGAGAAAGTGTCCCATGAAAATCAGGGCAGCCTCCACCTCATAGTATTTTGGAAGCAACTGTTAGGACAAAGTGGTTGCCAAGGCAGTGACATAATTCAGATCCTGAAGGAAGTGATCTCACCTCACTTCCTTGGTGATGGAACTCTCTGAACTTGAAATCCAGGAAGCCAGGCACCCAGAGACAGTCTCTGTCCTAGTCCCAGTGGTCTGACATGTTTGGATTTACCAAGGACAGAGTCAGTCTTTCTTGGTACCTACAGATGTGAGGAAGGCCAAATGCCAGGAAACCTCTGAAGAGGGGCTTTTCCTGAGAAGGCAGGTAGTGCCTCACCACTGGCTCTTGAGAACTTCACAGAGTTGGCCAAGCAGACATGATCTGAGACAGGAGAGGTCATTTTGGAGGAACATAGTATGGCTCACTAGTCAGAGGATACTCCGGGGAGTCACAGACCTACTAGGGGGAAGGAGGTGCCTTTGTTGGTGTGGGTGTGAGTTTGTGGTTTTGTCTCATGTTCTGAGGATAGGTAGGAAAGGCGGTTTGTTTGGTATGGAGTGGAATATTTGTATTAAGTCCTTTGACAAGGCGAGTGTTCCTATGTGTGTGTGTATCCCACTGAGTCCATTGTTGTAGACATTAGAAAAGACAATGCATCAATGGATGTGTTCTGTCTAGTAGAAAGCTTCCCAGCATTCATCCTGCCCAATTCATGAGTGGACTCTGGCTTGCCTTATGGATGGGCAACACCTACAAGCTTCCTAATTTCCTGTTTTCTCTCTCAATTCTGGCGACTCTCCAGAATAGTATCATGGTTTTGTGTCCAAGATTTGTACCGCCTCCAAGATCTGTGACATTGCTATGTACTGGAAACTGAAGGAAATGGCTAGCATCTCAGAAATCTCAGATATCTGTTGACCAGGAAAGTCTCAGTGGATAAACCCTGCTTTGGTCCTTCTGCTTACCTATTGTTCTGTTGAATGTCAGGAAGTTTTTTGCCTCAAGCCACCACTTTGTGAAGCCTGAAGAAAAGAGTTTTCAAATGGAAATGAAAGGGCATCACCTGTGGCTCTTTGCTTAATTGCTTAGGATTGGGATATGTCTGAATCAGCCTGTTGGCCCTGTGTGAGGCTGTGGCTTAGATTCTCAGCACCTGATGGATCTAAAGATAGATCCCATGCGTGCATCCAAAACCAAAATGGCAAAAAGATCAGATATTGTTGATGAACTCTCTTGCCTTCCTCTGGTAGGTTCCTGATATTCATCAAGTGAGAATAGGGATCCTTTGGGTCAAATGAGTTCTTCAAAGCCCTGCAGAGGCTAGGCCATAGGTGCTTGATTTTCATGACTCCAATTCACTTAAAAAATCTAAACCCCAAAGCTAGAAGGCCTCAAGTTGGAGAAGCCAAGCAATATTAAAGGCAGGCCTATTTGATCACTCCTGGTTCACAGGAAAAGAGTCCAGGCCACCCTGAATTAAGGCAAATGAGGGGCAGGGAGCTTATTTTAGACACTGTCGTGGGCTGCGTCCCTTATGGAAACCTCCAGCCAGAGGATATGATGAGTGTCTATATGGAAGAAGATGAGGGCCATGTGAGAGTGTTTGGTTTTAATTGTGGACATATGTCTGGCGGTTGGAAGAGATCACTGGGTCCACCTAGGCTTGCACTCTGGTGTGATTCCCCTTAGAGACTGAGTTCTTTTACTGATCTCAGAGAATTATTGCCAGGAATTGTGTTGGAATTTTAGATGGCCATGCATGAGAGTTGTCCTTGGAAAGTGACATCTAGGCCCAAGGTGACTTTCCACAGAGCACAGGGAATCTCAGCCAGGATATCACATGATATTATTCTTAAAGACTTGGCAGCCATATTGGGAGTCAAAACACACATGGAACATACATTGTAGACCTCAATGGGCCTGGCTGAATCTGACTTTTGGGCACTTTTGGAAGCCTTGCCTGTAAGAATTCTCCAGAGTTTTCATTGAAATGAGCTTCCTCACCATTTAATGGTTTCTGAGTGAATTGAAATCCACAGTGCCTCCAACTTCATCCTTGAAAATTGGCTAGATCAATACCATGAAATTTTTGAAATTCCCATGACCGGGTAGCTCTGGAGAACATTTGAATGTCCGGTTGCTGATCATGAGTATACAAGACAGTGCCTTGATTGACTGGGTTTTATGAAAATGGTGTTTAACAGAGATGCCAGTAAGTTGGATCCTGCTGAGTAGTTGTACTAGAGTAGTGGATGGCAGGTGTGTAATAAAACATCTGTGGTGGGGGCATGTGGATCTGCCATTGGCTTCCAAATGGATTGTGACTGACATTTTGCAGCCAGTAGACCCTTATATGTAAAAGCATATTGTTATATGGAGAGGTTTTAGGGCAATGTTCAGAATCAGGTTGCTATGGAAAATGGGGCAAGCTATGTGGGATAGAAGCCTGGTTGGTGCATTCTCCTGACGAACCTGACCCACCACACTTGACAGAACTCACTTCAGCACTGTGTCCCCGTTGAACTCCTTGTATTTCATGAAGCAAATACCAAACTCCCAGTGCAGCAGCAAGAAATACCACGAATAGTGGAGGATGACCAAATGGAATTACAGTCCACAAGGGGAGACATTTAGACCCCAGTGGCCACAGGTTACCTACAAATAGAAAATTCAGCACTGCTGCCTCATGTTCATTGGAAAATAAGAATCCATGTCATCCAGATCACATAGATGAAGACTCAGCTATGATGGTCTCACAACAAATGAAACTAATGCTCCTGACAACAGCATATATTTCATTGCCCAACCTCAGAGGCAGTTTCTCCAGATGTTAGGCTGGCAGAACTTCATGTTTGTGGAGTTTTTACCCTGTCCCTTACTTTTGGAAACTCCTCTACCACCTGCAAATTTGTGAACTCCTGAGCATTTTTCATTCCACATATGTATTCACAGATTTTCTAACTCTTCTCCTCTAATTGTGTCTTATGTGGGGCGAAGGTAATGTCAAGGCATTGTGCTGAATGAGAGTGGGAATTTTTTGTGTAGCACATATTTGCATACACATTGGATACATTTTCCAATTTTCCATTCAAAATACTGAGTCCCTGACACTAACACATACCCTACTAGACTTTGACTTCTAATCCTAATATGGTGGAGAAAAATAACCCAAACAGAATAGAAATACAAGAGGTTCACAGGAGGCATGGTGTATAGTTGGACTTGCCTTTCGTATGATAAATGGTAGGTGTTATAAATCTAGCGAATTTTAATTGAAATAGTTCTCCATGTGTTTTAAAAGTTAACAAATATGTGAATAACTGTCTCCCTTTCTCTGTAGCCTATTCATCACATGTATTTTCATATGCACATTTAGAATTCTACCTGGTATCACTCGTACATTTTGTGAGGTGGCTGGCTTGGCAGATGCAAATTGTGAGAAGAGATCACTCCTACTAAACGCTGTTGGAACTGAAAATACAACATATGAGTGAGCTTCTTAGTTGAACAACATAAATCCATGTTCATTAAAATGAATATTTTTGGATCTGTGGATGATATATTATTTCATGGTGAATTTCGATTGGCATACATAATGCTACTTTTTAATGTCTGTGAGTGTGTGTATATATATATATATATATATATATATATATATATATATATATATATATTCACTCTCCAGATTTTTCAAAATATGAAGTATATTTTTCTTATTATACACTCCCTAAATTCATTCATATTCATGTATGTGGATTTATAATCATGTTTTCACAAGAATATTCTCAGAAATATTCATCCACCTGAAATACATATTTGTTTCTTAGTACTGAAAACTAACTTCGGGGGATCATATGATGGTGGTGAAGGGAGTGCATCACCCCCATGTACCGCGTCACTGTGCGGGAGAATGACGAGTTATAACGGCTAAAATATATCTTGTTAGAAATTTCCAGCAAAATTGGGGTGCTCCAAAACCTAGTGGACATATTTCCATCTCACAAGGATCAGCTACGCGAGCTCAAACACGAGTGATTTGTCCGCATGGAGCGTCATGCTGCTTATTCAGGAAATCGGTCTGTGGCTAGAGTCTGCGGCGCGCACTGGGAAACGAAGAGATAGCAATGCAAATATACAGCGGTGTGGATTCTGTGGGCTCCTGCCAGGTATGCAATCACTGTGCTAAGTGCTGAATTCTTTGTATGAGATGGGGAAGGATGCGGTCCAATTCCGTTCTCCACACCGGTCAGACCACAGAGGAAGCCAGCGGCCACTATCTTGGAGAGCTGATGTCACCATCCCTGTTTTTGACTGATCGAAGCTCATTCAGCTATAGAACAGGTAATTTCAGGATGCCATTCACCTTTGTGTTGCAGACAAATTACTCAGGCTCAGTGCTAAAGAACCTGCAGAAACTCCGTCTTGGAGCCTGCTCCTATTAGAACATACACAAAGCCCAGAGCGGCCGAATTCCACCTCTCGGAACTGATCTGGCCCAGGGCTAAAGAACCCGTGGAAACTGCTTCTCGGTCCGGGTCTTGCTGAATACTGTGGAGGTAAATATCAACCGAGCCTTCATAGGCAATGGCAACAGGATTGAGACACGGCTTGTGAGGGCCGGTCAGGACTCACTCATTGCTTTGGTCACCCAGAAAAGGGAACGAAATGCTGCCTTTCACATGGGATACCAACATGGCAAATTTCTGATGTCATCAGAAAGCAGCAGAGGAGATAACTTCATTGATACCAGCAGTGACAGAAACAGTTGGTCTCCTGGTGAAGAAAGTGAGTCACAAACACCCGGGTCTCTCTCACTTTGTCATCAAGCCAGAGGGGCAGAGCAGAGCAGCTGCCCGCGACTGGAACAGACCCAGTGACACACCTGCATGGTAGTTACGTCAACCCAATTGGAGTAGAGGCAGAACAGAGCCGCCGCCCGTGCACAGAACAGGCCCAGCGACCCGCAGGTGTGGTAGTCACGTCACCCCAATTGGAGTAGTTGCAGAGCAGAGCCTTCTCCCACGCCTAGTAAAATCCCAGTGGGTCACCAGCATGGTAGTCACATCACCCCAATAGGAGTAGGGGCAGAGCAGAGCCTTCGCCCATGCACAGAACAGGCACAGCAACCTGCTGGCATGGTAGTCACGACACACCAATTGGAGTAGGGGCAGAGCAGAGCTACCACCCACGCCCGCAAGGTAGCAGACCTGCACCTGACCAGAAGAAGAGGCCCAGCGGCCGTCTGGCACGGCAGACACTTTACCATATTTGGAGTAGGGGCAGAACAGATATGTAGCCCGTGCTCACAAGGTAGGCAGACCTGCGACCAACCGGCGGACCAGGCACAGCGGCCCGCCAGCGTGGTTGTCACGTCACCCCAATTGGAGTAGGAGTAGAGCAGTGCCGCCACCCACGCCTGCAATGTAGGCAGACCTGCGACTGATTGGCAGAACACCACAGGGGTCCACGGGCGTGGTAGACACGTCACACCAATTGGAGGAAAAAATAAATAAAATGGACAGACCCCTAGCCATGCTAACGATGAGGAGAGAGAACTCAAATTACTATCATACGGGATGAAAAAGGCAATATCACAACAGATATTTCAGAAATACAGAAGATAATCAGAAATTACTTTGAATCCTTATACTCTAAAATAATAGAAGATAGTGAAGGCATCAAAAAATTTCTTAAGTCATATGATCTGACCAGAGTGAGTTAGGAGGATATAGACAACCTAAACATACCAATATCAATTGAGGAAATAAAAAAAAACCATCCAAAGATTACCAACTAAGAAAATCCCAGGACCGTATGGTTATACAGCAGAGTTTTACAATACCTTTAAATATGAACTAATACCAATACTTTTAAAGCTATTTCAGAAAATTGAAAAAGAGGGAGATCTTCCAAATTCATTCTACGAGGCAAATATCACCCTGATTCCTACACCAGATAGACACTTCAAAGAAAGAAGACTAAAGACCGATATCTCTAATGAACCTAAATGCAAAAATCTTAAATTAAATTCTGGCAAATCAGATACAAAAACATATCAAAAAAATGTGCACCATGATCAAGTAGGATTCATCCCTGGGATGCAAGGAGGGTTCAATATACGAAAATCAATAAATGTTATTCACCACATCAATAGACTTAAAATAAAAACCATATTATCATCTAGATAGATGCAGAAAAAGCATTCGACAAAGTACAGCATCCCTTTATGTTCAAAACTCTAGAAAAACTAGGAATAACAGGAACATTCCTCAATATTGTAAAAGCAATCTATGCTAAACCGCAGGCTAGCATCATTCTGAATGGAGAAAAATTGAAGACATTCCCTCTAAAATCTGGAACAAGACAGGGATGCCTGCTCTCACCACTTTTGTTCAATATAGTTATCAAAAGACTGGCCAGAGCAATTAGACAGATGAAAGAAATTAAAGGCATATAAATAGGAAAAGAATAACTTAAATTATCACTATTGCAGATGACATGATTCTATACCTAGCAGACCCAAAAGGTTCTACAAAGAAACTAATAGAGCTAATAAATGAATTCAGCAAAGTGGCAGGATATAAAATCAACACGCATAAATCAAAGGCATTCCTGTATATCAGTGACAAATCCTCTGAAATGGAAATGAGGACAACCACTCCATTCACAATATCCTAAAAAAAAAAAAAAATGGGAATCAACCTAACAAAAGAGGTGAAAGTCTTATACAATGAAAACTACAGAACCCTAAAGAGAGAAATAGAAGATCTTAGAAGATGTAAAAATATACCCTGTTCATGGATAGGCAGAACTAACATCATCAAAATGGCGATATTACCAAAAGTTCTCTATAGGTTTAATCCAATGCCAATCAAAATCCCAAAGGCATTTCTTGTAGAAATAGAGAAAGCAATCATGAAATTCATATGAAAAAATAAAAGACCCAGAATTGCAAAACAATGCTAAGCAGGAAGTGTGAATCAGGCGGTATAGCGATACCAGACTTCAAACTATACTACAGAGCAATAGTAACAAAAATAGCATGGTACTGGTACCAAAACAGGCAGGTGGACCAATGGTACAGAATAGAGGACACAGAAACCAATCAACAAAACTACAACTATCTTATATTTGATAAAGGAGCTAAAAGCATGCAATGGAGGAAGGATAGCATCTTCAACAAATGGTGTTGGGAAAACTGAAAATCCATATATAACAAAATGAAACTGAATCCCTTTTTCTCACCATGCACAAAAGTTAACTCAAAATGAATCAAGGACCTTGATATCAAATCAGAGACACACTGTCTGATAGAAGAAAAATTTGGTTACGATGTACATACTGTGGGGTTGGGCTCCAAATTCCTCAATAGGACACCTATAGTACAAGAGTTAATAACTAGAATCAACAAATGGGACTCACTCAACTAAAAAAGTTTTTTTCTCAGCAAAAGAAACAATAAGAGGTAAATAGGGAGCCTACATACTGGAAAGAAATCTTTACTACTCACACTTCAGATAGAGCCCTAATATCCAGAGTATACAAAGAACTCAAAAAATTAGACAATAAGATAACAAATAACCCAATCAACAAATGGGCCAAGGACCTCAACAGACACTTCTCAGATGAGGACATACAATCAATCAACAAGTACATGAAAAAATGCTCACCATCTCCAGCAGTCAGAGAAATGCAAATCAAAACCACCCTAAGATACCATCTCACTCCAGTAAGATTAGCAGCCATTATGAAGTCAAACAACAAGAAGTGCTGGCAAGGATGTGGGAAAGAGGTACACTTGTACATTGCTGGTGGGACTGCAAATTGGTGCAGCCAATTTGGAAAGCAGTATGGAGATTTCTTGGAAAGCTTGGAATGGAACCACCATTTGACCCAGCTATTGCCCTTCTTGGTCTATTCACTAAAGACCTAAAAAGAGCATGCTACAGGGACACTGCTACATCGATGTTCATAGCAGCACAATTCACAACAGCAAGACTGTGGAACCAACTTAGATGCCCTTCAATAGAAGAATGGATAAAAAAAATGTGGCATTTATACACAATGGATTATTACTTTGCATTGAAAAATAAAAAATCATAGAATTTGCAGGGAAATGGATTGCATTAGACTAGATTATGCTAAGTGAAGCTACACAATTCCTATAAAACAAATGCCAAATGTCATCTTTGATATAAGGAGAGTAACTAAGAACAGATAGGGATGAAGAGCATGACAAGATGATTAACATTAACAGGGATGAGAGGAGGAAGGGAGGGAGAAGGGAAATTGCATGGAATTGGAAGGAGACCCTCTGGGTTATACAAAATTACATACAAGAGGAATTGAGGGGAAAGGGAAAAAGAATACAAGGGGGAGAAATTTATTACAGTAGAGGTAGTAGAGAGAGAAGTGGGGAGGGGCGGGGAGGCCAGGGGGAATAGTAGAGGATACGAAAGGCAGCAGAATACAACAGACACTAGTATGGCAATATGTGAATCAATGGATGTGTAACTGATGTGATTCTGCAATCTGTATACAGGGTAAAAATGGGAGTTCATAACCCACTTGAATCAAAGTGTAAAATATGATATATCAAGAACTATGTAATGTTTTGAACAACCATAAATAAAAATAAAAAAAAACTCTCTTTGGTGAATAATGCATGCAATTCTAATATTTCTACAGTAACTGACCCAGTTTAACATCAATGCAAGTAGATTCCTATTGGACATGATGTGTATTTTGACGTTCACTTTTATTCAACACTGGTACATTACTATTTCATCAGTTTATGCACATAACAGGATATATATTTCATTCACAATTTAGAAAATTTATAGGCACTTGTTTCACTTTCAATCACTTCCTGCTTCAGAACACATGAATTTCTCCATATTTCTTGATTGGTCTTTTTATGAGACTTTTTTCCAAACATATTATTTTCGATTTCCATAATCACTTTTGAAACAAAACTCACACACACTTCATGATAAACAATAACCCTAAGATTACCATTAGATATATAACTGGTTGGAGTGAATGATTGTATGTCAATATATGATTTCCTATATATTTTCAGATATCAATTCAATCCATTATTTAAAGTGGAACCAGTTATAATATTTATTCACAGTATGGTCTATTCATGCATTATCTCTATATTCAAAGACACAGGGTACACCACTTTGTACCCCCAATACTAATTTATATGTCTTCAAATATTGCTCCCAGTAATGGTGGAAGAAATACTCATGTCATATGATCTACATACACATTTGATCACAATATTTTTCTGGGCACAAAATGCAAAGATTACACTTATGATTGTACCAAATCCTAAATGGAAAGTGAACATGGATTACTAAAACGATAAATGTCCAGGTTGCCTAATGCTTTCAAATGTCATTCCTATTGGTGACGACATATTTGTTTCTTCCTAAGATTATGTATTCAATCTCAACCCTATTGAAAATGTCTAATCCTATCACTCACTGTATAATTGCCTCATTTCATAATGTCTGTATTGATATTTTCCTTTTTACATATTTTCCCCAGTTCATCATGTGACTGACTCTTCACATGTGCTGAAATTTACATTCACTCTATAACAAAAACCCTATTGCTACAGAACTTTTGCCCCAAATCCTATACTCACTCTATTTCCTAAACCTACTGACTACCTTCCTAATCCCACCGACTATCTCAATTTGAGTGGATGTTCTCTTCTAAAATCAATCATCCAAGGTGTAAGGTCCTATGCCATTGATTATCGATTTATCTGAGACATCTGTGCAGAACGTAATTATAAGCTAAGTATCCCAATCAATGGCCTAATGCCCTTCTGGGCTTCAAATCTTACCTAGATTTCTGTTTCCATACTTATATTTCACCTCTATAATCTTATAAATATCGCAGGTTCCCAATACTATTAATCATCCTTCGCAATGATTCCTAACCCAAATCGAACATGTTATTAACCCTAACCATACACTCTTACCTTAATCTAACTTTGCAGAAGAGCAGGGACAGAGTTCATCTTACAATACAGGAATGTACGGTATCTTCCTCCTGCTGAGAACCTCAAATGTCCATGCAGACTTGATCCCTGGAGAAGATGTAGGCAGCTATGAAGGACCTGAGAGAGCAAATGTCATCTTCCATCGCAAACAACCTTCCCAGGATGAAGGGTTGTGTCTGAATAAGCCTCTCTCTTGTTAATGTAGAGAAGATAGACCAAACCAGGCATGTGTGGAGAGCTGTTCCGGGGTCCCTATGGTTGATATACCATTCTAACTTGTAAAAGTGTCACAGGAAGAAAGGGCAGCCTCCATCTCATAGGAGTATTGTAAGCAACAGTTAGGACAAAGTGGTTGCCAAGGCAATGACCTCAAAGAATTCCTGAAGGAAGTAATCTCACCTCACTTCCTTGGTGATGGAACTCTCTGAACTTGGAATCCGGGAAGCCAGGCACCCAGAGCCAGTCTCAGTCCCAGTCCCATTGGTCGTATTTTTTGGATTTACCAAGGACAGTGTCAGTCTTTCTTGGTACCTACTGAGGTGAGGATGAACAAATGTCAGGAAAGCTCTAAAGAGGGGCCTTTCCTGAGAAAGAAGGTAGTGGCTCACCGCTGGCTAGTGACAACTTCACAGATTTGGCCAAGGAGACCATATGTGACACAGGACAGGCGATTTCATCAGAACATAGTTTGGCCCACCAGTCAGAGGACACTCCCAATAGTCACAGACCTACTTGGGGGAAGGAGCTTCCTTTGTGTGTGTGGGTGTGGGTTTGAGATTTTGTCTCATGTTCTGAGAATAGGTAGGAAAGGCGGTTTGTTTGGTTTGGAGTGAACTGTTTCTGGTAAGTCGTTTGACACGGCCAGTGTTTCTTTGTCTGTTTATCCCACTGTGTCCGTGGTTTTAGATATTAGAAAAGAGAATGAATCATTGGATGTGTCCTGTCTAGACTCAACTTGCCCAATTTATGAATGGACTGCGGCTTGACTTATGGGTGGACAACTCCAACAATCTTCCTAAGTTCCTGTTTTCTTCCTGAATTCTGCCCAATTTATGAATGGACTGCGGCTTGACTTATGGGTGGACAACTCCAACAATCTTCCTAAGTTCCGGTTTTCTTCCTGAATTCTGGCCACTCTCCAGAATAGGCTCATGGTTTTGTGTCCAAAATATGTACCATCTCCAAGCTCTGTGACATGGCCATGTACTGGATAGCTGAAAGAAATGGGAGCATCTCAGAAAACTCAGATATCAGTTTGACCAGGAAATTCTAAGTGAAGAAACCCTGATTTGGGCCTTTTGCTCATCAATTGTTCTGTTGCCCTGAATGTCAGGAAGGCCTTTGCCTCAGGCCACACCATTGTAGAGCCTAAAGAAACAGTTTTCAAATGGAAATGAAAGGGCATCACCTGTGGCTCTTTGCTTAATTGCTTTGGAAAGGGATGTGTCTGAATCAGTCTTTTGGCCCTGTGTGAGACTGTGGCTTAGATTCTCAGCACCTGATGGATCTAAAGAAGGATCCCATGTGTGCATCCAAAACCAAAATGGACAAAAGAGCAGTCAGTGTGGATGAAGTCTCTCGCATTCCTCTGTAAGTGTCCTGTTCTCCATCATGTGAGAACAGTGATCATTTGGTTCAAATGTGTTCCTCAAAACCCTGCAGAGGCTAGCCCATAAGTGCTTGGTTTTTCTCAAGACTCCAATTCACATAAAGAATCTAAAACACACAGTCAGTAGGCCTCAAATTGGAGAAGCAGTGCCATATTAATGGCAGGCCTATTTGATCACTCTTGGTTCACTGGAAGGATGTCCTGGCCACCCTGATTTTAGGCAAAAGAGGGGCAAGGGAGGTTATATTGGACACTGTCTTGGGCTGCACCCCTCATGGAAACCTCCAGCCAGAGGTTATGATGATTGTGTAAATGGAAGAAGATGAGTGCCATGTGGAAGTGTTTTGGATTTAATTGTGGATATTTGTGTGACAGTTGGAAGACATAACAAGGTCTACCTGGGCTTGAACTCTGGTGTGATTTCCCTTATAGACTGAGTTCAGGAACTGATCTCAGAGAAGTATTGCCATGTATTGTGTTGTGATTTAAGAGGCCATGTATGAGAGTCACCCTTGGAAACTGAGATCTAGCCCCAGAGTGGCTTTCCACAGAGCTCTGGGAATTTCAGCCAAGATATCACATGATTTCATTCGAAAGACTTGGCAGCCATAGTTGAGAGTGAAAACACACATGGACCTCATATTGTAGACCTCAATGGGCCTGGCTTAATGTGACCTTTTGGCCATTCTTTGGGAAGCCTTGCCTGTGAGGGTTCTCCAGAGCTTTCATTGAAATAATCTTGCTCACCATTTACTGGTTCCTGAATGAATTGAAACCCACAGTGCCTCCAACTTCATCCTTGAAAAATGTCTAAATAAATACCATGAAATTTTTGAAATTCCCATGACCAGGTGGCACTGGAGAACCTTTGAATGTCCTGTTGCTGATCATGGATGTACCAGACAGTGCCTTGCTTGACTGGGTTTCATGAAAATGGTGTAGAACAGAGGTGCCAGAAAGTTGCAGCCTGCTGAGAAGTGGGCCTAGAGCTTTGGTGGGCAGGAGTGTGATAAAACATCTCTGTTGGAGCAATGTGGATCTTCCATTGGCTTCCAAATGGCTTGTGGATTATATGAAGCAGCCAGCAGACCCTTGTAATTAAAGGCATCTTGTTATATGAAGAGGATTCAGGGCAATATTCAGAATCAGGTTGCTATGGACAAGGATGCAATGTGGCAAGCTTTGAGGGATAGAAGCGTGGTTGGTGCGTTCTTCTGGAGACTCTGAACCACCGCACATGGCAGAACTCCCTCCAGCACTGTGTCTCAGTTGAACTCCTTGAATTTCATGAAGCAAATACCAAACTCCCAGTTCAGCAGCAAAAACCCCACAAAAAGTGGAGGAGGACCAAATGGCTTCACAGTCCAACGGGGAGACACTTAGCCCCCAGAGGCCACAGTTTACCTAAAAAGAAGAAAATCAACACTGCTACCTCATGTTCATTGGAAAATAAGATACCATGTCCTCCACGTCACATAGAGGCAGACCCAGCTTTGATGGTCTCACTACAAAGGAAGCCAATTCTCCTGACAACAACATAATTTTCACGTTTCCAAACTCAGAGGCAGTTGCTCTAACAGTTTTTAGGCCAGCAGAGCTCCATGTTTGTGGAGTGTTTACCCTGTCCCTTACTTTTGGAAACTCCTCTACAACCTCCAAGGTTGTGAACTCCTGAGCATTTTCCATTCCAGATATGTATTCACTGATTTTCTATCTATTCTCCTCTAACTGTGTCTTACTTGGGGTGAAGGTAATTTCAAGGCATTGTTCTGGATGAGAGTGGGAGGATATTTGTGCAGCATATATTTGCATACAAATTGGATTCAATTTCCAATTTTCCTTTTGAAATACTGAATCCCTGACACTAACCCATACCTACTAGACTCAGACAACTCATCCTAATATGATAGAGAAAAATAACACAAACCTATAGAAATACAAGCAGTTCATTGGAGGCATGTTGTATAGTTGGACTTGCATTTTGCATTATACAAGGTAGGAGTTATAAATCTGGTCAATGTTTAATAGAAAAAGATCTCCATGTGTTTTTAAAGTTAACAAATATGAGAATTCATGTTTCCCTTTCTCTTTAGCCTATTCACACTTGTATATTTATATGCATATATAGAATCCTACCAGGTATCACACGTACATCTTTGTGAGGTGGCTGACTTGGCAGATACAAATTGTGAGAAGAGATCACTCCTCCTAAACGCTGTTGGAACTGAAAATTCAACCTATAGGGAGCGTCCTAGTAGAACAACATTATACATAAACTCATGTTCAGTAAAATAAACATTTTTGCATCTGTGGATGATATATATTTACTGATGAATTTCGATTGGCATTTATATTGCTACTTTTTAATGTCTGTGAGTGTTTTTTATTTGTGTGTGTGTGTGTGTATACACTCTCCAGATTTTTCAAAATATGAAATATATGTGTCTAATATACACTCTCTAAATTCATTCATGTTCATGTATGTAGATTTTTAATCAACATTTCACAAGATTATTCTCAGAAATATTCATCCACCTGAAATACATATTTGTTTCCTAGTACTGAAAACTAACTTCAGGGAATGATGCATACAAATCCTAATTATTCTACAGTAACTGACCCAGTCTAACATCAATGCAAGTAGATTCCTATGGGACATGATATGTAATTCTTTATTCATTTGTATTCGACACTGGTACATTTTTATTTCTTCAGTTTTTGCACATCATAGGATATACATTTCATCCACAAGTTCACAAATTTATAGGCATTTGTTTCAAATTTAATCACTTTTTGCTTCAGAACACATGTATTGTCAGGGTTTCTTTACTGGTATTTTCATGAGTCTTCTTTCCAAACACATTATTTTCGATTTCCAAAGTCACTTTTGAAGCAAAACTCACACACTCTTCATGATAAACCAAAACACGAATATTACCATTAGATGTATAACTGCTTGGAATGAATGATTGTATATCAATATACAATTTCCTGTAATTTTTCAGATATTAGATCAATTCATTTTTCAAAGTTGAAAAAAGTTATATTATTTATTCACATTAGGGTCTATTCATGCTTTATCTCTATATTCATAGACACAGGGTACACCTCTTTGTACCCCCGATTCTAATTTTACATCTTCAATATATTGCTCGCAGAAATGGTGGAAGACATACTCATGTCACCTGATGTACATATACATTTAATCAAAGTAATATTCTGGACAAAAAAATGTAAAGGTCACATTTATGATTGTACCAAAGCCTAAATGTAAAGTGTACATGGATTACTAAAAACATCCATGTCCAGGTTGCCTAATGCTGTCAATTGTCAATCCTATTGGTGACTACATATTTGTTTCTTCCTAATTTATATATTCAAACTCAACCCTGTTGAAAATGTCTAATCCTATCACTCACTTTATACTTTGCCTGATTTCGTAATGTTTCTATTGATATCTGCTTTTTTACATATTTTTCCAAGTTGATGCTAGTGACTGACACTTCATATGTGCTGAAATTTACATTCACTCTATAATCGAAACCCTATTGCTAAAGAACTTTTGGTCCAAATCCTATACTCACTCTTCTTTCTAAACCTACCGACTATCTTCCTAATCCTACCGACTATCCCTTTTTGATTGGATGTTCTCTTCTACATTCAATCATCCAAGGTAAAAGGTCCTATGCCATTGTATATCGAATTATCTGAGACAACTTTGCAGAGCATAATTCAAAGCTAAGTATCCCAATCAAGGGAAAAACCCTTCTGGGCTTCAAATCATACCTAGATTTCTGTTTTCATACTTATATTTCCCCAGATCTTAGAGAAGACGGACCATTTCAGGGGAACATAGTATGGCCCACCTGTCAGAGGACAATCTGGATAGTCACAGACCTAATTGGGGGAAGGAGGTGCCTTTGTGGGAGTGGGTATGGGTTTATTGTTTTGTCTCATGTTCTGAGAATAGATGGGAAAGGCGGTTAGTTTGGTTTGGAGTGGACAGTTTCTAGTAAGTCATTTGACAAGGCAAGTGTTTCTATGTCTGTGTATCCCACTGTGTCCGTTGTTGTAGATATTGGAAAAGAGAATGCATTAATGGATGTGTACTGTCTAGTGTAAATCTTCCCATAATTCAACCTGCCCAATATATGAATGGAGTGCAGCTTGTCTTTTTGATGTGCAACACCTGCTATCTTTCTAAGTTGCTGTTTTCTTCCTGAATTCTGGCCACTATCCAGAATAGGCTCATGGATTTGTGTCCAAAATATGTACCACCTCCAAACTCTGTGACATGGCCATGTACTGGATAGCTGAAGAGAATGGCGAGCATCTCAGAAAACGCAGATATCAGTGTGACCAGGAAAGTCTCAGTGGAGAAACCCTGCTTTGGGCCTTTTGCTTACTTATTGTTGTTTTGCACTGAATGTCAGGAAGTTCTTTGCCTCAATCCACCACTTTGTGAAGCCTGAAGTAAACAGTTTTCAAATGGAAATGAATGTCATCACCTGTGGCTCTTTGCTTAATTGCTTTGGGAAGGGATGTGTCTGAATTAGTCTCTTGGCCCTGTTTGTGTCTATGACTTGGATTCTCAGCACCTGATGGATCTAAAGAATGGTCCCATGTGTGCGTCCAAAACCATAATGGCAAAAAAAAAAAATCATTCATTATGGATGAAGTCTCTTGCCTTCCTCTGTTAATTTCCTGAACTCCATCAAGTGAGAATAGGGATTCTTTGGGTCAAATGAGTTCTTCAATTCCCTGCAGAGGTGCTTGGGTTTTCGCATAACTCCAAATCACATAAAGAATTGATACCAGAAATCAGTAGGTGTCGAAATGGAGAAACACAGAAGTATTAATGGCAGGCTTATTTGATCACTCCTCGTTCACAGAAACGGTGTCCAGGCCACCCTGACTTTAGGCAAATGAGGGGCAAGCGAGCTGATTTTGGACACTGTCTTGGCTTTTCTCATGACTCCAATTCACATAAAGAATCTAGACCCCACAGTCAGAGAGCCTCAAATTGGATAAGCGGAGCAGTATTAAGGGCAGGCCTATTTGATCACTCCTGATTCACAGGAAGGGTGCCCAGACCACCCTGAAGTTAGGCAAAAGAGGTGCAAGAAGCTTATTTTGGACATTCTCTTGGGCTGCACAACTCATGGAAAACTCCAGGCAGAGGTTATGATTAGTGTCTATATGGAAGAAGAATAGGGCCATGGGGGAGTATTTTGGTTTTAATTGTTTTCATTTGAGTCGCGGTTGGAAGAGTTGTCTGGGTCCACCTGGACTTGAACTCTGGTGTGATTCTCCTTATAGACTGAGTTCTGGAACTGACCTGAGAGAAGTATTGCCATGAATTGTGTTGGGATTTTAGGAGGCCAGGCATGAAGTTGCCATTGGAACCTGAGATCTAGGCACAGGTTGGCTTTCCACAGAACACTGGGAATCTCAGCCAGGATATTACATGATTTTATTCTGAAAGACTTGGCATGCATTATTGAGATTCAAAACACACATGGACCTCGCTTTATAGACCTCAATTGGCCTCGCTTCATGTGACTTTTTGTCCACTCTTTGGTAGCCTTGCCTGTGAGAGTGCTCCAGAGCTTTCCCTGAAATTAGCTTCCTAACCCTTTAATGGTTCCTGAATGAATTGCAAACCACAGTGCCTCCAACTTCATCCGTGAGAAATTGCTAGATAATTACCATGAAATTTTTAAAATTCCCATGACCAGATGTCACTGGAGGACCTTTGATGTCCTGTTGATGATCATGAATATACCAGACATGGCCTTGATTGACTGGGTTTCAGGAAAATGGTGTAGAACAGAGATGCTGGTAAGTAGAAGCCTAGTGAGTAGTGGGCCTAGAGAAGTGTTACGCAAGTGAGTGATAAAACATCTGTGGTGGGGCCATGTGGATCTTCCATTGGCTTCCAAATGGCTTGAGACTGACATGGTGCAGCCATCAGACCCATATACGTAAAGGCATATTTTTATATGGAGAGGTTTTAGGGCAATGTTCAGAATCATGTTGCTATTGTCAAGGGGGCAAGCTACGTGGGATAGAACCCTGGTTGGTGCATTCTCCTGGAGACCCTGCACACCACAGCTGACAGAACTCCCTTCACCACTGTTTCCCATTTAAACTCGTTGTATTTAATGAAGCAAATACCAAACTCCCAGTGCAGCAGCAAGAAACACCACGATAATTGGAGGATGACCAAGTTGTTTCACAGTCCACACGGGGAGACACTTAGCCCTCAGTGGCCACAGTTTACCTACAAAGAGAGAATTCAGCACTGCTGCCTCATTTTTATTGAAAAATAAATAACCATGTCCTCCAGGTCACATAGATGCAGATCTAGCTTTGATTGTCTCACTACAAATAAAGCTAAAGCTCCTGAAAACAAGATATATTTTAAGTGCCCAACCTTAAAGGCAGATTCTCAAAAAGTCTTTAGGCCAGCAGAGCTCCATATTTGTGGAGTGTTTACCCTGTCCCTTACTTTTGGAAACTCCTCTACCGCCTCCAAAGATGTGAAATCTGGAGCATTTTCCATTCCTGATAGGTATTCACAGATTTTCTAACTCTTCTCTTCTAATTGTGTCTTACTTGGGGCGAAGGTAATGTCAAGGCATTGTTCTGGAGGAGAGTGGGAAGAATTTTCTGTAGCATATATTTGCATAAACTTTGGATTCAGTTTTCTATTTTCCATTCAAAATACTGAATCCCTGACTCTAACCCATACCTGACCAGACTCTGACTACTAATTCTAATATGATGGAGAAAAATAACCCAAACAGAATCGAAATACAAGCAGTTCAGAGTAGGCCTGGTGTATTGTTGTACTTTTCTTTTGCATGATACAGAGTTGGAGTTATGAATCTAGTCAATTTATTGTTGAAATATTTGTCCATGTATTTTTAAGGATAACAAATATGTGAATTCCTGTCTCCCTTTCTCTGTATTCTTATATGCACATTTAGATTCCTCCCTGGTACCACACGTACATTCTTGTGAGGTGGCTGACTTGGCAGATACAAATTGTTAGAAGAGATCACTCCTACTAAACTTGTTGGAATTGGATATTCAACCTATGGTTGAGCTTGCTAGTTGAACAGCATTATACATAAATCCATGTTCAGTAAAATTAATATTTTTAGATCTGTGGATGATATATATTTTATAATGAATTTTGATTGACATATATATTGCTACTTTTTTGTCTGTGTGTGTTTTGTATATATATATATATATATATATATATATATATATATATATACACTCTCCAGATTTTTCAAAATATGAAATATATGTGTCTTATATACACTCCCTAAATTCATTCATGTTTATTATGTGGATTTATAATCAACTATTCACAAGATTATTCTGAGAAATATTCATCCACCTGAAATTTGCCTAATGCTCTCAAATGTCAATCCTAATTGTGACTACATATTTGTTTCTTCCTAAGATTATATATTTAAACTCAACCCTGTTCAAAATATCTAATCCTATCACTCACTTTATACTTTGCCTGATTTTGTAATGTCTCTATTGATATCTGCTTTCCTACATATTTTCCCCAGTTCATCATTGTGACTGACTCTTCACCTGTGCTGACATTTACATTCACTCTCTAATAGAAACCCTATTGCTAAAGAAATATTTTTCCAATTCCTATACTCACCCTTCTTCATAAAAGTACTATCTTCCTAATGCTACAGACTATCGTTTTTGACTGAATGTTCTCTTCTACATTCAATCATCCAAGTAAATGTGGGGCGAGCTTCAGAGGAGGAGACCACCAACAGACTATCTCTTGCAACATCAAAGGGTTTTTTGGGTGTCCAGCATGCTGGGGCTCAGAGATCACTTTAATAGAGCAGATAGCCCTGAGAATAGCTTAAATAGAGCTTATATACTTTCCCTGGAGAGGGCAGGGAGAGAATTTTATTGATGGGTCAGGGTGAGTGGGTGGTTTGCATTCAACTGGGTGAGGGAGTACATTCTGCAGTTGGGCAGTTGGGGACAGAACATTCTGGGAACAAGATTTGCAAGCATTTCTCAAGATTTCAATAGTGTTTTGTTAAGCATACAGAAAAACAAGAAGTGACAAGTACCTATTTTATTAACCTTTAATTCCCCACTTCTTCTTCTGGCTACTTTTAATCATAAAAATGATCATTGGAGGGTGTCACATTCTATGTCTGCTAGTGGGGTATTACCATAAGTTAAACTCGTCCAATTTGAGCCTGGAGAAAAGAAATTACACGGTTGAGCAAACAGGATTTTATATTTAGCAATAATATGAGGATTATTATTGGACCGGCCAGGGTTGATAAAAACGTAGTTAACCAGGAGGAGTGTGTGAACCAAGACTCAAGCCACCCTTTTTGGGCCTCTCTCTCTTGTTGATGCTCTTCAAGGTGTCTTTTAAATTTACTCATAGATTTTATTACAACTCCAGTATGGTCAGCATAAAAACAACATTCTTCCCTCAATGCAGCACAAAGGCCCCCTTCTCTAATGAAGAGGAGGTCCAACCCTCAACTGTTCTTTAAAACAACTTCAGAGAGAGAGGTTAAAGATTCA
The DNA here is from genome assembly GCF_048772815.1 of Callospermophilus lateralis. Lineage (NCBI taxonomy): Eukaryota > Metazoa > Chordata > Mammalia > Rodentia > Sciuridae > Callospermophilus > Callospermophilus lateralis. The sequence goes on from NW_027513690.1 coordinate 126,201, forward strand.
TGCAAAGCTCTGATGGAGGTTTCTAATATCTTAGTTTTGCTCTATTGCTTCTTCTGATTGGGTCATTTGTTGTGTCCCATGGACAATGGCAGTGGTTCCTGTGCCCACCCGTGCAGCAACTCCTATTCCTAATAGGATGGCTAAAGTGAGGGATACAAGTTCCCAGTGGAACCGGTTGTATGCCCCCCCTATTTGATCTTCAAACGAACCTGCGTCATGATAGAGCTTTCTGGGAAACATCTGCAACATTTCAAAATAATCACATCTGTTGACCATTTCATGAAAACATAAACAATGTTTAAGTATATAGAATTATGCTGTTGTAGGGACAGACAAGGCAAGGCACCTAAGATAGCACTGAAGACAGGGAAACAGTCCTATATTGTTGCAACTGGATTCAGAGGGCATTGCTTCTGTTGTAATCAATTAATCCCCTGAAACTCAAGTTTAGGTAGTTTCAGAATTGTGTACCCAACATATAAGGGATGGGGCTCAGAAGTTTACAGTCTGCAGAAGTTCAAAAAAGCAGTATATGTTTCTGATTTTTCCTCTGTTCTGGGCAAGTTAAATTTTCAAGGACACCTGGGAGGAGGAGAGCTTTTTATTCCCTTTCTTATTTTCCCCCTGCCAGCTGTTACAACGGAGCCCAGTTGGTAATTTTTTTATCTTAGAAATGTGGCCATTTCTGTGAAGCCCCAGCTGAAGGCCAGAGGACTTGTTCACATATTTTGTGAAAAACTAGTTAGGGGTTGTCTAGCTTAGAAGTACTGAGTTTTTTAGCCAGTGGCCAAGTATAACAGGGCAATACAAAAAGAGAAAGTTTATCTACATTGAACTCTTTATAGAAACTCTATGCTGAAAGTTCTAAAGTCAGCCATGGTGAAGACTTCTGGAGAAGGACATTTAAGACTTTTCTGTGGGCCTGGTACAGAGGGGGAATACGGGGAAGGTGGGGCTGAGAGAAGCTCCGAGGATCTGAGAATGAGGAAAAATAGAGATGTAAAAGAATAATTGGAAAGGTGTTTGGGAATTTCCTAGCAAAAAACTTGAGCAGTAGAACAGGTAGAGCAGAGCAGAAAACGGGAGTGAGTATCCCAAAATCCTGTGAGGGACTTTAAATTTTAGTAACCTGATTTCAGTGATGACAAAGCAACTTTAATGGCCATTTATATTACATCTTGGATAAGGGTCTGAGAGCTCTCCTCAGCTCGTTTGAGCTTTGGGTTAGCTGGAAAGAGGACCTGGTGGGACCCGGTCTGGGCACTGACAGGAAGAGAGAGGAGTGAGTGGGTGGAGGGGTACCTCAGTACCTGCTACCTCACAAGCGGGCAATTGTCTGAGAACTGGTGGAGGTTTGGGATTCTGATCTAGTAATTGGAGGGGAGAAATCACGTTGCTGAGGTGGGAGTGACAGCAGAGAGTCTGGAGCAGAAGGCTGAGGATAAAAATCTATTGGAGAAGCATAGTTCATTATGTGAATGAAGGAGGGAAAGGGCTTGCACATAGGGGAATCTCCTTTCACCCTTTTGAGCACTTGCAGAAGTTAAAAAGGTCACGCAAAATTTGAGGATCTAGAGACCCCTCTGGGGGCCATCCTTTTTCTGTTGTCTACTTGGTAATATGGCCAATGCTGTGTACTGAATTTGATGAAGTATTGGGGTTCCATCAGGCAGCCTCTGTATGCTCACATCTCCATGACATACAGAAGAAGTCGGTTTTTCCCCCACACAGCCGTTACTGTTTGTGGCTTTGATAGTTTCCCGGGCAAACAAGTAATCTAGGCTAGCCAACCTGCATCTGGCTCGCGTGTCCCTACATCCATAATGTTTGTTTCCATTATCTATGGTACAGAAGGGATTTAATGGTATTTTAGTGGGATTTTCTTCATCAGGGATATCCCAATAGAAAAAACCTATGGCCAGGTGACAAATGTCTGGGTGGAGAGATGGCCACCAGGTCCCTAAGGGGGATGTATGTGAGATAGATTATACACTTTTCCAGTAAGATTTGTGATCAGCCATCGCTGCTTAAAAGGCTGATGAGGGTTAGGACTACTTGTGGCCAAGGGGAGAGTATATAACCTTATCCACATGGCGAATACACAATTTGAAACTGTTACCAGTCTTTTCCAGTTTCCAGAAAGATTCTGGACAAGGAGCAGGCTTGAGATGAGAGGCATGGATCCAAGAAGTGATTCTCTATACCTTTACCACTGTAGGTGTTATAAGTAGCACCTGGTATGGTCCTTTCCAGCTGGGTTCCAGGGATGACACCTGATGTCATCTTACATACATGAAGTCTCTTATTTGATATGGATGTGGAATCCCCTGGTACACAGTTTGTTACGCAGTGGGCAGCTATTTTCACAGGTATCACTGAGTTCTTTCAAGAGCTTTAAGTCTGTCAAGCAAGAGGGTGTGGAAAGGATCCTTAGGTCTTACAGTTGGGCTTAGGACCCTTACTGGACGAGGGCCACCATAGAGAATTTCTCAGGGGGTAAGGTTACTCAAAGAAACAGAAGGATTTTTTCTTGCATGAAACATTGCATAAGTCAGGAGCACAGTCCAATCTTTTATGCTGGTCTCTAAGCTTAACTTCGTTAAGGTCTCTTCAATGGTTCTATTCATTCTTTCTACTTGTCCTGAACTCTGGGGTCTATAAGCACAATATAACTTCCAATTAATCCCCAGGTTCCTGGCTAACCCCTGACTTACCTGGGCCATGAACATCGGTCCATTATCAGATCCTATTACCAGCTTAGCTTCCTCCAATGGTAGAGAGGCTTAGTCAGCAGCAGGGGAATCACTTAGAGTGTGTTGTGTGTTAGGGGACGAGGGCAGGGGATAAGGAGAGGAGGAAGAGTCCAGTAGAGTCAAATCTTGTGACTCAGGGAAAACAGAGGGTGGAGGAGGGGGAAGAGGTGAGGGTTTGAGAGATCATGTGGGAAGGAGTATGAGCAGAGGCATGGGCAAGGAAAGGCTTCACCCATGGAGGAGGAGATTTGCAGAGGTCCTGCAAAGTTAAGATATATGGCTGTTGATCAGGATGGCTATGTGGCCCTGGCTGAAAGACAATATCTCTGACTTTTTAAATTAGTGGGAAGTAGAAAGATCTTTCTTGGGGCCATACGACTCCAAAGATGGGCCATTCTGAGGCACAGAGAGTCTGCCAGGTCCAGCGTTTTACTAAAAAAAGAAAGATTCTGAGCCCTTAAGCGGACTTTGGTTCAGTGATCAAGGGTCAGGGACAGAGGCATTGAAGTGCTCTGTCCCATAATGAAAGGTACACAAACAGTAAAAGCAAAGACACATAACACAGATAAGACAAGACCATAAAGACAGGCAATGGACATCCAACACTGAGACCAGGAATGCGTAGCCGGCAAAACCCGATAGGATGGCAATACCGAATCTAAAAGAAAATATCACTGAGTCGATGAAGCAATTGTTCCTTGATTCTCCGAGTCCTCTGCAGGGTCCACCAGGGAGGTGCCCTATGTCTCTGTGACACGTCTCTCAGCCACCGTCGGAGAGACCCCAGGCTCTTCATCGCCAGCAATTTTGCCAAGCCCTAACATGACACCTGAAACCAGAAAGAGGCGCCTTACTTGCTCCGAGAGGAGCCCGTTGGGGTCTCTCATCCGCCACTGCCGGAACTCGGTGGAACCTCAATATGTAAAGGTCAGGTGAGTGTTGGAGGAAGAGACTACCAAGAGACTGTCTCATGCAACAGCAAAGGGTTATTTTGGGTCCAGCTTGCTGGGGCTCACAGCTAACTTAAATAGATCAGAGAGCTCTGAGAACAGCTTATGCAGAGCTTACATACATTCCTTGGAGAGGGAAGGGAGGGAAGTTTACTGATGTGTAAGGGTGAGTGGGCGGTTCGCGTGACACCGAGTGAGGCAGTACATTCTGCAGTTTGGCAGTTGGGAACAGTACATTCTAGAACAAGATTAGCAAACATTTCTCAAGATTTCAACAGTGTTTTTTTAAGCATACAGAAAAACAGGAAATAGCAAGTACCTATTTTATTAACCTTTCACTACCGACTATCCCTTTTTGACTGGATGTTCCTTCTACATTAATTCATGCAAAGTACAAGGTCCTATGCCATTGTATATCGATTTATCTGAGACATCTCTGCAGAACGTAATTCAATGCTGCGTATCCCAATCAAGGGCCAAATGCCCTTCTGGCCTTCAAATCATACTTAGATTTCTTTTTTCATACATATATTACACCTATATATTCTTATACACATAGCAGGTTCCCAATACCATTATTCATCCAGCACAATGATTTCTAACCAAAATCAAACATGTTTTTAACCATAATCATACACTATTCCCTCAATCTAACTTTATAGAAGAGCAGGGAAAGAGTTGATTTTACAATACGGAAATGTAGGGAAACTTCCACCTGCTGATAACCTCAAAGGCCCATGCAGAAATGATCCCCGGAGAAGATGTAGGCAGCTATGAAGGACCTGAGAGACCAAAAGTCATCTTCCATGGCAAACAACCTAGTCAGGATAAAAGGTTGTGTCTGAATCAGATTCTCTTCTTAATGTAGAGAACATGGACCAAAACAGGCCTGTGTGGAGATCTATTCCTGGGTGCCTATGGTTGATATACCATTCTAACTTGTGAAAGTGTCACAGGAAGTAGGGGCAGCCTCAATCTCATGGGACCCTTGGACGTAACAGTTAAGACAAAGTGGTTGCCAAGACAGGGACCTCATTCAGTTCAGGAAGGAAGTGACCTCACCTCACTTCCATGGTGATGGAACTCTCTGAACTTTGGATCCAGGAAGCCAGGCACCCAGAACCAGTCCCAGGCCCAGTCCCTATGGTCTCACTTGTTTGGATTTACTAAATGCAGTCAGTCTTTCTTGGTACCTTCAGACGTGAGAAGGCCAAATGCCAGGAAAGCTCGGAAGCGGGGCTTCTCTTGAGAAAGTCGTTAGTGGCTCACCGTTGGCTCATGAGAAGTTCACAGAGTTTGCCAAGGAGACCAGATCTGAGACAGGACAGGCCATTTCGGGGGAACGTATTATGGCCTACAAGTCAGAGGACACTCCGGATAGTCAAAGACCTACTTAGGGGAAGGAGGTGCCTTTGTGGGTGTGGTTGTGGGTTTGTGGTTTTGTCTCATTTTCTGAGAATAGGTAGGACAGTCGGTTTGTTTCATTTGAAGTGGACTGTTTCTAGTAAGTCTTTTCACAGGGTGAGTGTTTCTATGTCTGTGTATTCCACTGTTTCCGTGGTTGTAGACATTAGAAAAGAGAATTCATCAATGGATGTGTCGTGTCTAGTAGAAAGCTTCTCAGCATTCATATTGCCCCGTTTATGAATGGACTGTAGCTTGCCTTATCGATGAGCAACACCTGCTACCTTCCTAAGTTTCTATTTTCGTCCTGAATTCCGGCCAATTTCAAGAATAGGCCCATGGTTTTGTGTCCAAGATATGTACCACCTCCAAGCTCTGTGACATGGCCATGTACTGGATAGCTGTAGGTGATGGCGAGCATCTCAGAAAACTCAGATATCAGTGTGACGAGGAAAGTCTCAGAGGAGAAACCCTGCTTTGGGCCTTTTGCTTACCTATTGTTCTGTTGCCCTGAATGTCAGGAAGTTCTTTGCATCTGGCCACCCCTTTGTGAAGCCTGAAGAAAACAGTTTTCAAATGGAAATGATTGGGCATACCTGTGGCTCTTTTCTTAAGTGCTTTGAAAAGGGATGTGACTGAATCAGCCCCCTGGCCCTGTGTGTGGCTGAGGCTTAGATTCTCAGCACCTGATGGATCTAAAGAAAGTTCCCATGTTTGCATCCAAAGGAAAAATGGAAGAAAGAGCAGCCATTGGGATGAAGTCTCTCGACTTCCTCTGTAAGGTTCCTGAACTCCATCAAGTGAAAATAGGGATCCTTTGGGTCAAATGAGTTCTTCAAAACCTGCAGAGGCTAGCCCATAGGTGCTTGGTTATTTCATGACTAAAATTCACATAAAGAATCTAAACCAAACAGTCAGTAGGCCTCAAATTGGAGAATTGGAGCGGTATTAATGGCAGGCCTATTTGATCACTCCTGGTTCACAGGATGGGTGTCCAGGCCACCTTTACTATAGGCAAATGAGGGTCAAAGGAGCTTATTTTGAACACTGTCTTGGTCTGCTCCCCTCATGGAAACCTCCAGCAAGATTATGATGAGTGTCAATATGAAAGAAGATGAGGGCCATATGGGAGTGTTCTTGTTTTAATTGTGGTAATTTGTGTGGTAGTTGGAAAAGATGACAGGGATCACCTGGGCTTGAACTCTGGTGTGATTCCCCTTAAAGAATGAGTTCTGGATCTGACCTCAGAGAAGTATTGTCGTGAGTTCTCTTGGGATTTTACTAGGCCACACGTGAGAATCGCCTTTGGAAACTGAGATCTAGGCCCAGGATGGCTTTCCACAGAGCTCGGGGATTCTGAGCCAGGATATCACATGATTTAATTCTTAAAGACTTGGCAGCCCTAGTTGAGAGTCCAAACACATATGGACCTCACATTGTACACCTCAATGTGTCTCGATTCATGTGACCTTTTGGCCAGTCTTTTGGAAGGCTTTTCTGTGAGTGTTCTCCAGAGCTTTCATTGAAATGAGCTTCCTCACCATTTAATGGTTCCTGAATTAATTGAAACCCACAGTGCCTCTAACTTCATTTTTGAAAAATGATTAGATTAATACCATAAAATTTTTGAAATTCCCATGACCAGGTGGCACTGGATAAACTTTGGATTTCCTGTTGCTGATCATGAGTGTACCAAAGAGTGCCTTGATTGACTGGTTTTCGTGAAAATGGTGTAGAACAGAGATGCCAGTAATTTGGAGCCTGCTGAGTAGTGGGCGTAGAGAAGTGGACTGTAGGTGTGTAAATAAATATTTTTGGTAGGACCACCTGGATCTTCCATTGGCTTCGAAAGACTTGCGACTGACATGGTGCAGGCAGGAGACCTTTATATGTAAAGGCATCTTGTCATATGGAGAGGTTTCAGGGCAATGTTCAGAATCAGGTTGCTATAGTCAAGGGGAAAGCTATGTAGGATAGAAGCCTGGTTCGTACATTCTCTTTGCGTCCCTGACCAACCACACATGACAGAACTCCCTCCAGCATTTTGTCCCATTTGAACTCCTTGTATTTCGTGAAGCAAATACCAAACTCCCAGTGCAGCAGTAAGAAACACCCTGGAAAGTGGAGGATCACCAAATGGCTTCACAGTCCACACGGAAAGACACTTAGCTCCCAGTGGCCACAGTTTACCTACAAAGAGAGAATTCAGAACTGCTCCCTCATGTTCATTAGAAAATAAGGACCATGTGCTCCAGGTCATAGAGATGCAGACCCAGATTTCATGGTGTCACTACAAACGAAGCTAAATCTCCTAACAATTACATATATTTCTTGTTCCCAACCTCAGAGGAAGTTTCTCAAGAAGTCTCAAGGCCAGCACAGCTCCATGTTTCTGGATTGTTTACCCTCTCCCTTACTTTTGGAAACTGTTCTACAACCTCCAGTGTTGTGAACTCCTGAGCATTTTCCATTCCACATATATATTAAGATTTTCTAACTCCTCTCCTCTAATTGTGTCTTACTTTTAGCGATGGTTATGTCAAAGCATTGTTCTGGATGAGAGAGGGAAGATTTTTGTGTATCACATTTTTGCATACACATTAGATTCATTTTCCTTTTTTCCATTTGAAATACTGAATCCCTGACACTAACCCATACCCTACTAGACTCTGACTACTAATCCTAATATCATGGAGAGAAAGAAACCTAACCGAATAGAAATACAGGCCTTTCATAGGAAGCATGGTGTATACTTCTATTTGCCTTCTGCATTATCAAGAGTATGTGTTTTAAATCTAGTCAACTTTTCATTGTAATATTTCTCCATGATTTTTTAAAATTATCACATATATAAATTCCTGTCTCCCTTTCTCTGTATCCTATTCAGCACATGTATTTTTTTATACATATATATATAATATCCTACCTGGTATCACACGGACATTCTTGTGAGCTCCCTGATTTTGGAATATAAAATTGTGAGAACAGATGACTCTCCCTAAAAATGATGGGACTGAAAATTCAACCTATGGGTGAGCTTCCTAGTGAAAAACACTATACATAAATCCATGTTCAGTAAAATGAATATTTTTGGATATGTGGATGAATTATATTTCATGATGAATTTCGATTGGCATATATATTGCTAAATATTAATGTGAGTGTGTGTGTGTGTGTGTGTGTGTGTGTGTGTGGATGTATTTTTTTTTAAATCTGGAAAAAAAATATAGATGTGTATATATATATATACATATATATATATATTATATATGTATATATATATGTATATATATATATATATTATATATATATATATATATGTATATATATTCTCCAGATTTTAAAAAAATATGAAAAATATGTGTCTTATTATACACTCCCTAAATTCATTTATATTCATGTATGTGGGTTCAAAATCCAATTTTTACAAGATTATTTTCAGCAATATTTATACACCTGTAATACATATTGGTTTCCTACTACTGAATACTAAGTTCAGTAGGTGGTGCATACAAATCCTAATATTTCTACAGTACCTGACCCAGTTTAACATCAATGCAAGTAGATTGCTATGGGACATGATGTGTATTTTGAAGTTCATTTTTACTCAACACTGGTACATTACTATTTTTTCAGTATATGGACATCATAGGATATATTTTTTCACCCAAAACTTCACAAAACTATAGGCATTTGGTTCACTCTCATTTACTTACTACTTCAGAACACATGTATTCCTCCATGTTTCATTACTGATCTTTTCACTAGACTTCTTTCTAAACACATTATTTTTGATTCCATAATCATTTTTGAAGCAATACTCACTCTTCACGATAAACCGTAACACTAATATTACCATTACATATATAACTGGTTGGAATGATTGTATATATATCAATATAAGATTTCCAATATATTTTCAGATGCAAACTCAATCCATTATTTAAAGTTGGAACCAGTTATATACTTTATTCACAATCTGGTCTATTCATGCAACATCAATAATGATCAACACAAGGTACACCTATTTGTATCACCAGTACTAATTTATAAGTTTCCAGAATATTACTCCCCATAATGGTGGAAGAAATACTCATGTCACCTTATCTACATATAAATTTTATCACGGTAGTATTCTGGACACAAAATGCAAAGGTCACACATATGATTGTACCAAAGCCTAAATGGAAAGTGACCATGGATTACTAAAAACATCCATGTCCAGGGTGCCTAATGCTCTCAAATGTCAATCCTATTGATTACTACATATTTGTTTATTCCTAAGATTATATATTCAACCTCAAGCCTGTTGAAAATGTCTAATCCTATCACTCACTTTATACTTTGCCTGATTTCCTAATCTTTCTATTGATATCTGCTTTCCTACATATTTTTCCCTGTTCATCATTGTGACTTTCTCTTCAGATGTGCTGACATTTACATTCACTCTCTAACTGAAACCCTATTGCTAAAGAACTTTTGGTCCAACTCCTAGTCTCACTCTTCTTCCTAAACCTACTGACTATCTTCCTAATCCTACAGACTATCCCTTTTTGACTGGATGTTCTCTTCTACATTCAATCATCCGAGGTCCACGGTCCTATGCCATTGTATATCGATTTATCTGAGACCTCGGTGCAGAACATAATTCAAGCTCAGTATACCAATCAAGGTTCTGTTGCCCTGAATGTGAGGAAGGTCTTTGCCTCAGGCCACCCCTTTGTGAAGCCTGAAGAAAAAAATTTCAAATGGAAATAAATGGGCATCACCTGTGGCTCTTTGCTTAATTGCTTTGGAAAGGGATTTGTCTGAATCAGCCTCTTGGCCCTGTGTGAGGCTGTGGCTTCGATTCTCAGCACCTGATGGATCTAAAGAAAGATCCCATGTGTGCATTCAAAACCAAAATGGCAAAAAGAGCATTCATTGTGGATGAAGATTCTTGCCTTTCTCTGTTAGGTTCCTGACCCCCTTCAAGTGAGAATAGGGATCCTCTTTGTCAAATAAATTCTTGAATGCTCTGCAGATGTGCTTGGGTTTTCTCATGACTCCAAATCACATAAAAAATCTATACCTGACATTCAGTAAGCCTCAAATTATAGAAACAAAGCGGAATTAATGGCAGGCCTTTTTGATCACTCCTGGTTCACAGGAAGGGTGTCCAGGCCACCCTGACTTTAGGGAAATTAGAGGCAAGGGAGCTTATTCTGAAAACTGTCTTTAGTTGCAACCCTCATGGAAACTTCCATCCAGAACTTTTGATGAGGGTCTTTATGGACGAAGATGAGGGCCATGTGGTAGTTTTTTTGTTTTAATTGTGGTCATTTGTGTCGGGGTTGGAAGACATGACTTGGTCCACCTGGGCTTGAACTCTGGTGTGATTCCCCTTAGAGCCTGAGTTCTGGAACGTACCTCATAGAAGTATTGATATGAATTGTGTTGGTTTTTAGGAGGCCACGCATGATTGTCACCCTTTCAAACTGAGATCTAGGCCCAAGGTGGCTTTCCACAGAGCAATGGGAATCTCAGCCAGGAAATCACATGATTTTATTCTGAAAGACTTCACAGTCATTGTTGGCCCTCGGAAGCAAGAAGGAGTGGCCATACTCATATCGAATAAAATCAACTTAAAACCTAAGTTAATCAAAATTGATAAAGAAGGATACTATATACTGTTAAGAGGCAACATTCACCAACAAGACATAACAATTATCAATTTGTATGCACCAAACAATGGTGGTGTCAAGTCATAAAACAAACTCTCCTCAAGTTCAAGAGTCATATAGGCTATAGCACAATAATTACGGGTGACTTCAGCACACAACCCTCGCCATTGGACAGATCCTCTAGAGAAAATCTGAATTAAGAAACTATAGAACTCAATAGCACAATCAATAACCTAGACTTGACCAACATATATAGAATATATCAAACATCATAAAGTGGATACATGTTCTTCTCAGCAGCACATTGGTCCTACTCAAATATAGACCATATATTATGCCATATGGAAACTCTTAGTAAATATAAAAGTATGGAGATAATACCATGCACCATATCTGATCATAATGGAATGAAACTTGAAATTAATGATTGAAGAAGGAAGGAAAAATTCTACATCACATGGAAAATGAACAATATGTTACTGAATAATCAATGGGTTACAGAAGACATAAAGGAGGAGATAAAAAATCTCTTAGATACAAATGACAATACAGACACAACATACCGGATTCTGTGGGAAACAATGAAAGCAGTTTTAAGAGGGAAATTCATTTCTTGGAATTCTTTCCTCAAAAAAAGAAAAAAACAACAAATAAATGATCTCACACTACATCTCAAAAACCTAGAAAAAAAGAGCAAAACAACAAATGTAGTAGAAGACAAGAAATAATTAAAATTAGAGGAGAAATCAACAAAATTGAAACAAAAAAATTGAACAAATAAAAGTTGGTTCTTTGAAAATAAATTAAATCGACAGGCCCTTAGCCATGCTAATGAAGAGAAGCAGAGAGAGAACTCAAATTACTAACACATGGGATAAAAAAGGCAATATCACAACAGACACTACAGAAATACAGAAGATAATTCGAAAGTATTTTGAAACCCTATATTCCAATAAAACAGAAGATAATGAAGATATCGATAAATTTCTTATGTCATATGATCTGCCCAGATTGAGTCCGGAAGACACACAAAATTTAAATAGACCAATAACAAAGGAAGAAATAGAAGAAACCTTCAAAAGACTACCTACCAAAAAAAACCCTGGACCAGATGGTTATACAGCAGAGTTCTACAAAACGTTCAAAGATGAATTAATACCAATAATTTTCAAGCTATTTCAAAAAATAGAAAAAGAAGGAGTTCTTCCAAATTCATTCTATGAGGCCAACATCACCCTGATCCCAAAACCAGACAAAGACACTTCAAAGAAAGAAAACTACAGACCAATATCTCTAATAAACTTGGATGCAAAAATTCTCAATAAAATCCTGGCAAATCAAATACAAAAGCACATAAAAAAATTGTGCATCATGATCAAGAGGGATTCATCCCAGGGATGCAAGGCTGGTTCAATATACGGAAATCAATAAATACTATTCACCACATCAATAGACTTAAAGAGAAGAACCATATGATCATCTCGATAGATGCAGAAAAAGCATTCTACAAAGTACAGCATCCCTTTATGTTTAAAACTCTATAAAAACTAGGAATAACAGGAACTTACCTCAACATTGTAAAAGCTATATATGCTAAACCTCAGGCTAGCATCATCGTAAATGGACAAAAAACTGAAGGCATTCCCTTTAAAATCTGGAACAAGACAGGGATGCCATCTATCACCACTTCTATTCGATTTAGTTTTGAAATACTAGCCAGAGCAATTAGACAGACAAAAGAAATTAAAGACTTAAAAATAGGAAAAGAAGAACTTAAATTATCGCTATTTTTGGATGACATGATAATGTATTTAACCGACCCAAAAGGGTCTACAAAGAAACTGCTAGAGTTAGTAAATGAATTCAGCAAAGTGGCAGGATATAAAATCAACACGCATAAATCTAAGGCATTCCTGTATATCAGCAACAAAACTTCTGAAATTTAAATGAGGAAAACCACTCCTTTTACAGTATACTCAAAGAAAATAAAAAACTTGGGAATCAACCTAACCAAAGAGGTGAAAGATTTATGCAATGAAATCTACAGAACCCTAAAGAGAAAGATAGAAGAAGATGTTAGAGGATGGAAAAGTATGCCCTGTACATGGATAGGCAGAAATAACATCATCAAAATGGCGATATTACCCAAAGTTCTCTACAGGTTTAATGCGATGCCAATCAAAAACCCAATGGCATTTCTTGTAGAAATAGATAAAGTAATCATGAATTTCATATGGAAAAACAAAAGACCCAGAATAGCGAAAGCAATTCTAAGAAGGAAGTGTGAATCCAGAGTTCAAACTGTACTACAAAGCAATAGTAACAAAAACAGTGTGGTACTGGTATCAAAACAGGCAGATGGACCAATGGTACAGAATAGAGGACACAGAGACAAATCCACAAAATTACAACTTTCTTATATTTGAAAAAGGGCCTAAAACCATGCAATGGAAGAAGGATAGCATATTCAACAAATGGTCCAGGGACAACTGGAAATTCATATGCAACAAAATGAAACGGAATCCCTTTCTCTCGCAATGCACAAAAGTTAACTCAAAATGGATCAAGGAGCCAGATATAAAATCAGAGACACTGCGTCTGATAGAAGAAAAAGTTGGCTACGATTTACATACTGTGGGGTTGGGCTCCAAATTCCTTAATAGGAAACCCATAGCCCAAGAGTTAATAAAAAGAATAAACAAATGGGACTTACTTAATCTAAAGAGATCTTTCTCAGCAAGAGAAAAAATAAGAGAGGTAAATAGAGAGCCTACATCCTGGGAACAAATTTTTACCCCTTACACTTCAGATAGAGCCCTAATATCTAGAATATACAAAGAACTCAAAAAAATTAAACAATGAGATAACAAATAACCCAATCAACAAATGGGCCAAGGATCTTAACAGACACTTCACAGAGGAGGACATACAATCAATCAACAAGTACATGAAAAAATGCTCACCATCTCTAGCAGTCAGAGAAATGCAATCAAAACCACCCTAAGATACCATCTCACTCCAGTAAGATTGGCAGCCATTATGACGTCGAACAACAATAAGTGTTGGTGAGGATGTGGGGTAAAGGGTACACTTGTACACTGGTTGTGGGACTGCAAATTGGTGAGTACAATATGGAAAGCAGTATGGAGATTCCTGGGAAAGCTGGGAATGGAACCACCATTTGACCGAGATATCGCCCTTCTCAGACTCTTCCCTGAGGATGTTAATAGAGAGCAGTATAAGGATACTGCCACATCGATGATCATAGCGGCACAATTCACAATAGCTAGACTTTGGAACCAACCTAGATGCCCTTCAATAGACGAATGGATAATAAAAATGTGGCATCTATACACAATGGAGTATTACACAGCACTGAAAAATGACAAAATCATAGAATTTGCAGGGAAATGAATGGCATTAGAATAGATTATGCTAAGCGAATCTATCCAATCCTTAAAAAACAAATGCCAAATGTTTCCTTTTATATAGAGAGAGCAAATAAGAACAGAACGGGAGGAAGAACATGAGAAAAATATTAAAACTAAACAGAGATGAGTGGGGGGAGAGAAAGGGAGAGAGAAGGAAAAGCATATGGAAATGGTAGGAGACTACTCAATGTTACACAAAATTACATATAAGAGGTTGTGAGGCTAAAGAGGGGAAAACAAGGGAGAGAATTAAACAACAGCAGATGAGGTAGAGAGGGAAGATGGGAGGGGAGGGGGAATAGTAGGGGATAGGAAAGGTAGCAGAATACAACAATAACTAGTATGCTATTATGTAAAAACGTGAGTGTGTAACTGATGTGAATCTGCGATTTGTATTTGGGGTAAAAATGGGAGTTCATAACCCAATTGAGTCAAATGTATGAAAGATGATATATCATGAGTTTTATAATGTTTTGAACAACCAAAAATAAAAAGAATTGAATTTCCAATATTTGAGTCATTTAACAACTTTATTTTTTAATAAAATTGTCTTTTATTTGTTATCTTACTTGCTGGTATCTGCCTTTCAGTTTTAAAAAACTATGAGCTGTAGCCATTCATCCATGTAGTATGTAAAAGAAAATTTTGAGTGTCTCCATGTTACCAGATTGGCAAGGCATCAAGGTTTCCTTCACAAACAAGGTGAAGGCTTTGCCATTAGAAATTTAACATTCTGCAAAACAATTTTTTTTAACTTTCCAATTAAATTTCCAAAAAAATTTAGAAAAAGAAGAATATAATCCCCACAGTAAGAAGGCCTCAAAGTGGAGAAGTGGAGCATTTACGGCAGGCCTATTTGATCACTCCTGGTTCACAGGAAGCATGTCCAATCCACCCTGACGTTAGGCAAATGAGGGGCAAGGGAACTTATTTTGGGCACTGGTTTGGCTGTGCCCCTCATGGAAAACTCCATCCACAGGTTATGATGTATGTCTATATGGAAGAAGATGAGAACCATGTGGGAGTGTTTTGGTTTTAATTGTGGTCATTTGTGTGGTAGTTGGAAGAGATGACTAGGTCCACCTGGGCTTGAACTCTGATGTGATTCCCCTTAGAGAATGAGATTTGGAACTAACTTCAGAGAAGTAATGCCATGAATGTTGTTGGGATTTCAGGAGGCCACACATGAGAGTCACCCTTGGAAACTGAGGTCTAGGCCCAGGGAGGCTTTCCAGAGAGCACTGGGAATCTCAGCTAGGATATCACAGGTTTTATTCTGAAAGACTTGGCAGCCATCGTTGAGAGTCAAAACACACATGACCTCACATTGTAGACCTCAATGGGCCTGGCTTCATGTGACAATTTGGCCACTCTTTGGGAAGCCTTGCCTGTGAGAGATCTCCAGATCCTTCATTAAAATGAGCTTCCTCAACATTTAATGGATCCTGAATGAATTGAAACCCACAGTACCAACAACTTCATCTGTGAAAAATAGTTAGATAAATACCATAAAATTTTAGAAATTCTCATGACCAGGTGGCACTGGAGAACCATTGGATGTCCTGTTGCTGATCATGAGTATACCAGACAGTGCCTTGATTGGCTAGGTATCATGAAAATCGTGTAGAACAGAGATGCCAGTAAGTTGGAGCCTGCTGAGTAGTGGGCCTAGAGCAGTGGTGTGCAGGTGTGTGATAAAACATCTCTGGTGGGGCCATGTGGATCTGCCATTGACTTTCAAATGCCTTGAGACAGACACGGTGCAGCCAGCAGACCCTTCTATATAAAGGCATCTTGTTATATGGAGATTTTTCACGGCAATGTTTAGAATCAGGTTGCTATGGTCAAGGGGCAAGCTATGTGGGATAGAAGCCTAGTTGGTGCATTCTCATGCAGACACTGACCCACCACACGTGACAGAACTCCCTCCAGCACTGTGTCCCACTTGAACTCCTTGTATTTCGTGAAGCAAATACCAAACTCCCAGTGCAGCAGCAAGAAACAAAACGAAAAGTCGAGGATGACCAAATGGCTTCACAGTCCACATGGGGAGACACTTAGCCCCAGTGGCCACAATTTAGCTACAAAGAGAGAATTTAGCACTGCTGCCTCATGTTCATTGGAAAATAAGAAACCATGTCCTCCTGGTCACATAGATGCAGACCTAGCTTTGATGCTCTCACTACATCGGAAGTTAAAGCTCCTGAAAACAACATATATTTCAAGTGCCCAAGCTCAGAGGCAATTTCTCAAGAAGTGTTTAGGCCAGCAGATCTCCATGTTTGTGGAGTGTTTACCATGTCACTTACTTTTGGAAACTGCTCTATCAACTCCAAGGTTGTGAACTCCTGAGCATTTTCCATTCTAAATATATATTCACAGATTTTCTAACTCTTCTCCTCTAATTCTGACTTACTTGGGGCGAAGGGAATGTCAAGTCATTGTTCTGGATGAGAGAGAGAAGATTTTGTTTAGCACATATTTGCATAAACATTGGATTCATTTTACAATTTTCTGTTTGAAATACTGAATCCCTGACACTAACCCATACCCTACTAAACTCTGACTACTAATCCTAATATAATGGAGAAAAATAACCCAAACAGAATAGAAATACAAGCATTTCAGAGGAAGCATGGTGTATAGTTGGACTTACCTTTTGCATGATATAAGTTAGGAGTTATAAATCTAGTCAATTATTTGTTGAAATAATTCTCCATGCGTTTTTAAAGTTAAGAAATATGTGAATTCCTGTCTCCCTTTCTCTGTAGCCTATTAAACAAATGTATTTTTATATGCACAAATAGAATCCTACCTGGTTTCACATGTACATTCTTGTGAAGTGGCTGACTTGGCAGATACAAATTGTGAGAAGAGATCACTCCTCCTAAACGCTGTTTTAACTGAAAATTCAACCCATGGGTGAGCTTCCTAGATGAACAACACTATACACATATTCATGTTCAGTAAAATGAATATTTTGGGATATGCGGATGAGTTATTTTTCATGATGAATTTCAATTGGCATATATATTGCTACATTATAATGTGTGTGTTTGTGTGTCTATATATACATTATATATATATATATATATATATATATATATATATATATATATATATTCTCCAGATTTACCAAAATATGAAATATATGTGTCTTCTTATACACCGCCTGAATTCATTCATATTCATATATGTGGATTTATAATCAACTTTTAACAAGTTTATTCTCAGAAATATACATCCACTGAAATACATATTTGTTTCCTAGTACTGAAAACTAACTTCAGGGAAGGGAGCTTACAAATCGTAATATTTCTACAGTAACTGACCAAGTTTAACATCAATGCAAGTAGATTCCTATTGGATGTGATGTGTTTATTAAAGTTCATTTTTATTCAAACCTGGTACGTTATTATTTCTTCAGTTTATAGACATCATAAAATATATCCTTTCATTCACAATTTCACAAATTTATAAACATTTGGTTCACTTTCAATCATTTCCTCCTTCAGAACACTTATATTTCTCCATGTTTCTTGACTCGTCTTTTCACTAGACTTCTTTCTAAACACATTATTTTCTATTCCATAATCATTTTTGAAGCAAAACTCATTCACTATTCATGATAAACGGTAACCCTAAGATAACCATTAGATATGTAAGTGGTTGGAATGAATGTATGTATATCAATAAATGATTTCTTCTATTTTTTTAGATATCAATACAATCCATTATTTAAATTTGGAACCAGTCATATAATTTATTCACATTATGGTCTATTAATGCATCATCTCTATATTCATGAACACAGGGTAAGCCTATTAGTATCCCCAGTACTAATTTATATCTTTTCAAAATATTTCTCCCAGAAATGGTGGAAGAAATACTCATGTCACCTGATCTTCATATACATATTATCACAGTAATATTTTGGACACAAAATGCGAAGGTCACCCTTATGATTGTACCAAAGCCTCAATGGAATGTGAACATGGATTACTAAATATATCCATGTCCAGGTTGCCTAATGCTCTCAAATGTCAATCTTATTGGTGACTACAAATTTGTTTCTTCTTAAGATTATGTATTCAACCTCAACCCTGTTGAAAATCTCTAATCCTATCATGTTATACTTTGCCAGATTTCCTAATGTCTCTATTGATGTCTGCTTTCCTACATATTTTCCCCAGTTCATCATTGTGCCTGACTCTTCACATATGGTGTCATTTATATTCACTCTCTAACCAAAACCCTATTGCTAAAGAACATTTGGTACAAATCCTAGACTCACTCTTCCTCCTAAACCTACTGACTATCTTCCTAATCCTACACACAATCCCTTTTTGACTGGATGTTCTCTTCTACATTTAATCATCTGAGGTACAGGGTCTTATGCCATTGTATATCAATTTAACTGAGACCTCGGTGCAAAACATAACTCAAGCTAAGGATCCCAATCAAGGGTCCAAATCCTTCTGGGCTTCAAATATTACCTAGATTTCTGTTTTCATACTTATGTTTTTCCTCTATATTCTTATAAATATCGCTGGTTCCCAATACAATTATTCATCCAGCAGAATGATTTCCAACCCAAATCGAACATGCTATTAACCCTGACCATACAATATTCCCTCAATCTCACTTTACAGAAGAGCAGGGACAAAGTTGGTATTACAATACAGGAAGTTAGGAGATTTTCCACCTGCTGAGTACCTCAAAATCCATGCAGAAATTATCCCTGGAGAAGATGCAGGCAGCTATGAAGGACCTGAGAGAACAAAAGTCATATTCCATGGCAAACAACATGGTCAGGATGAAAGGATGTGTCTGAGTCGGCCTCTCTATTCTTAATGTAGGGAAGATGGACCAAACCAGGCCTGTGTGGAGAGCTGTTCCCAGGTGACTATGGTTTCTATACCATTCTAACATGTGAAAGTATCACAGGAAGTAGGGCAGCCTCCATGTCAGGAGACAATAGGAAGAAACTGTTAGGACAAAGTGGTGGCCAAGACAGTGACCTCATTCATTTTCTGAAGGTAGTGACCTCACCTCACTTCCTTGGTGATGGAGGTCTCTGAATTTTGTGATCCAGGAAGCCAGGCACCCTGAGCCAGTCCCAGTCGCAGTCACAGTGGGCTCATTTCTTTGGATTTACCAAGGACAGAGTCAGTCTTTCTTGGTACCTACTGATGTAAGGGTTGCCAAATACCAAGAAAGCTCTGAAGAGGGGTCTTTCCTGAGAGCATAGGAATTGGCTCACCACTGCCTCCTTACAAATTCACAGATTTGACGAAGGAGACCAGATCTGAGACAGAAAGGCCATTTCTGGGTTACATCGTATGTCCTACCAGTCAGAGGACACTCCAGATAGTCACAGACCTACTTGGAAGAAGGAGGTGCATTTGTGGGTGTTGGTTTGTGTTTGTGGTTTTTTCTCATGATCTGAGAATAGGTAAAAAAGGAGGTTTGTTTGGTATGGAGTGGACTGTTTCTAGTAAGTCATTTGACAAGGAGACTGTTTCTGTGTCTGTGTATCCCACTGTGTTTTTCTTTGTAGATATTAGAAAAGAAAATAGCTCATTGGGTGTGTCCTGTCTAGTAGAAAACTTCCCAGTATGCATCCTTCCCAATTAATGAATGGACTGAGGCTTGCCTTATCCATGGGCAACACCTGCTATCTACCTATGTTCTCATTTTTTTCCTGAATTCTGGCCACTCTAAAGATTAGTATCATGTATTTTTGTACAAGATACGTACCACCTCCAAGCTCTGTGACATAGCCATGTACTGGATAGCTGAAGGGAATGGCGAGCATCTCAGAAAACTCACATATCAGAGTAACCAGGAAAGTCTCCTAGGAGAAACCCTGCTTGGGGGCTTTTGATTACCTATTGTTCTGTTGCTCTGAATGTCAGAAAGGTCTTTGCCTCAGGCCAAACCTTAGTGAAGCCTGAAGAAAAGAGTTTTCAAATGGAAATGAATGGGAATCACCTGTGGCTTTTTACTTCATTGCTTTGGAAAGGGATTTGTCTGAATCAGCCTCTTGGCCCTGTGTGAGCCTGTGGTTTAGATTTTCAGCACCTGATGTATCTAGAGAAAGATCCCATGTGGGCATCCAAAACCAAAATGGAAAAAAAAGATCAGTCATTGTACATGAAGCCTCTCGCCTTCCTCTGTAATATTAATGACCTCCATCAAGTGAGAATAGGGATCATTTGTGTCAAATGAGTTCTTCAAAGCCCTGCAGAGGCTGGACAATAGGTGCTTGCGTTTTCTCATGACTCCAATTCACACAAAGAATCTATACCCCACAGTCAGTAGGCCTCAAATTTGAGAAGTGGAGCAGTATTAACAGCAGTCCTATATGATCACTTCTGTTTCACAGGAATGTTGTCCAGGCCACCCTGACTTTAGGCAAATGAGGGGCAAGTGAGATTATTTTTGACACTGTCTTGGGCTGTGCCCCTCATGGAAACCTCCAGCTAGAGGTTATGATTAGTGTCTATATAAAAGAAGAAGAGGGCCCTGTGGGAGTGTTTTGGTTTTAATTGTCGTCATTTGTGTGGCAATTGGAAGAGATGCCTGGGTCCACCTGGGCTTGAACTCTGTTGTGATTCCCCTTAGAGACTGAGTTGTGGAACTGAGCTCAGAGAAGTATTGCCATGAATTGTGTTGAGATTTTTGGAGGCCACGCATGAGATTCGCCATTGGAAACTGAGATCTAGGCCCAGGGTGACTTTCCACAGAGCACTGGGAATCTCAGCCAGGATATCACAAGATTTTATTTTGAAAGATTGTCAGCCATAGTTGAGAGTCAAAACACACATGGAATTCACATTGTAGACCTCAATGGGCCTGGCTTCATGTGACCTTTTGCCCACTCTTTGGGAAGCCTTGCCTGTGAGAGTTCTCCAGACCTTTCATTGAAATGAGATTCCTCACCTTTTAATGGTTCCTGTATAAATTGAATCCCACAGTGCCTCCAACTTCATTATTGAAAAATATCTAGATAAATACCATGAATTTTTTGAAATTACCATGACCAGGTTGCACTGGAGAACCTCTGGATGTCCTGTTGCTGATCATGATTGTACCAGACAGTGCCTTGATTGACTGGGTTTCATGGAAAAAGTGTAGAACATAGATGCCAGAAAGTTGGAGCCTGCAGACTAGTGGGCCTAGAGCAGTGGAGTGTAGGTGTGTGAAAAAAACATTTCTGGTGGGGCCACGTGGATCTGCCATTGGCTTAGAAATCACTTGTGACTGACATGGTACAGCCAGCAGACTGTATGTAAAGGCATCTTATTATATGGAGAGGATTCCTGCCCATGTCCAGAATCAGGTTGCTATTGTCAAGTTGAAAAGCTATGTGGGATTGAAGCCCCACTGGTGCATTTTAGTAACCCACCACACGTGAGAGTACATCCTCCAGCACTGTGTCCCAGTAGAACTCCTTGTATTTCGTGAAGCCAATACCAAACTCACAGTGCAGCAGTAAAAAACACGACGAAAGTGGATAATGACCAAATGGCTTTTCAGACAACACAGTTAGATACTTAGACCCCAGTGGCCAAAGTTTACCTACAAAGAGAGAATTCAGCACTGCTGCCTCATGTTCACTAGAAAATAAAAAACCATGTCATCCAGGTCACATAGATGGAGACCCAGAATTGATGGTCTCACTACAAAGGAAGCTAAAGCTCCTGACAACATCATATATTTTAACTGCCCAACCTCAGAGGCAGTTTCTCAAAAAGGCTAGCAGAGCTCCATGTTTGTGGAGTGTTTACCCTCTCTCTTTTTGTAACCCGTTCTACCTCCTACAAGTTTGTGAACTCCTGAGCATTTTCCTTTCCACATATGTATTCACAGATTTTCTAACTTTTCTCCACTAATTGTGTCTTATTTGGGGCGAAGGTAATGTCAAAGCATTATTCTGGATGAGAGTGGGAAGATTTTTGTGTAGCACATATTTGCATACACATTAGATTCATTTTCCTATTTTCCATTTGAAATACTGAATCCCTGACCCTACCCCATACCCTACTAGACTCTGACTACTAATCAAAATATGATGGAGAAAAAGAAACTTAACAGAATAGAAATACAGGCCTTTCATAGGAGTCATGGTGTATACTTGGACTTGCCTTCGGCTTTATCAATGGTATGTGTTATAAATCTAGTCAACTTTTCATTGTAATAATTCTCCATGAGTTTTTAAAATTAACACATATGTAAATTTCTGTCTCACTTTCTCTGTAGCCTATTCATCACATGTATTTTTTAATGCATCTTTAGAATTCTACCTGGTATCACATGTACATTCTTGTGAGCTTGCTTATTTTGGAAGATACAAATTGTGAGAAGAGATCGCTCCCTCTAAATACTGATGGAACTGGAAATTCTACCTATGGGTGAATTTCCTAGATGAACAGTATTATGCATAAATAAATGTTCAGTAAAATGAATATTTTTGGATACGTGGATGATATCTATTTTATTATGATTTTAGAATGGCATATATATTGCTACATTTTAATGTCTGTGTATGTGAGTATCTAATTATCTATCTATCTATCTATCTATCTATCTAAATAGATATAGATATAGATATCTACTTTTTAGATTTTCCAAAATATGAAATATATGTGTCTTATTATACACTTTCTAAATTCACTCATGTGTGTGTATGTGGATTTATAATCAAATTTTTACAAAATAATTCTTAGAAATATTCATCCACCTTAAATACATATTTATTTCCTAGTACTGAAAACTAAATTCAGTGAATGGTGCATACAAATCGTAATATTTCCACAGTGACTGACCCAGTTTCACATCAATGCAAGTAGACACCTATGGGACCATGATGTGTATTTTGAAGTTCATTTTTATTCCACACTGATACATTACTATTTCTGCAGTTTATGGACATTATACGATATATCCTTTCATCCACAATTTCACAAATTTATAGGCATTTGGTTCACTTTCAATCACTTCCTACTTCAGAACACATGTATTCCTCCATGTTTCTTGACTGTTCTTTTCATAAGATTCTTTCCAAACACATTATTTTTGATTTCCATAATCATTTTTGAAGCAAAACTCAGACACTCTTCATGATAAACCATAATGCTAATATTACCATTAGATGTATAACTGGTTAGAATGAATTTATGTATATCAATATAAAATTTCCTATATATTTTCAGATATCAATTCAATCCATTATTTAAAGTTTGAACCAGTTATATTATTTATTCACAGTATGGTCTATTAAGGCATCATCTCTATATTCATAGACCGATGGTATACCTATTTGTATCCCCAATACTAATTTATAAGTCTTTAAAATATTGCTTTAAGAATTGGTGGAAGAAATACTCTAGTCACCTGATATACATACACATTTTATCACAGTAATATTCCTGACACAAAATGCAACGGACACACTTATGATTGTACCAAAGCCTATATTGAAAGTGAGCATGTATTACTAACAACATCCAAGTCCTGATTAACTAATGATCTCAAATATCATTTCTATTGGTGACTACATATTTGTTTTTTCCTAAGATTAAATATTGAATCTAACCCTGTTAAAAATGTCTTATCCTATCAATCACTTTGTACTTTGCCTGATTTCCTAATGTCTCTATTGATATCTGATTTCCTACACATTTTCCCCAGTTCATCACTGTGACTGACTCTTCAAATATGCTGACATTTACTTTCACTCTTTAACAAAAACCCTATATCTAAAGAACATTTGGTCCAATTCCTCGACTCACTGAAATGGGTTCTTCAAAGCCCTGCAGAGGGTAGCCCATAGGTGCTTGATTTTCTCATGACCCCAATTCACATAAAGAATCTATGCCCCACAGAGAGTAGGCCTCAAATTGGAGAAGTAGAGCAGTATTAATGGCAGGCCTATTTGATCACATCTGGTTCACAGGAAGGGTTTCCAGGCCACACTGAGTTTAGGCAAATAAGGGGCAAGTGAGCTTATTTTGGACACTTCCTTAGGCTGCGCCCCTCATGGAAACCTCCAGCAAGAGGTTATGATGAGAGTTTATATTGAAGAAGATGAGGGCCATGTGGGAGTGTTTTGGTTTAATTGTGGTCATTTGTGTGGTGGTTGGAAGAGATGACTGGGTCCGCATGGACTTCAACTCTGGAGTGATTCCCCTTAGAGACTGAAATGAACTCAGAGAAGTATTGACATGAATTGTGTTGGGATTTTAGGAGGCCACACATGAGAGTTGCCCTTGGAGACTGAGATCTAGGCTCAGGATAGCTTTCCAAAGAGCACTGGGAATCTCAGGCAGGATATCACATGACTTTATTCAGAAAGACGTGGCAGCCATTGTTGAGAGTCAAAACACACATGGACCTCAATTGTAGACCTCAATGGGCCTGGCTTAATGTGACCTTTTGGCCACTCTTTGGGAAACCTTGCCTCTGAGAGTTCTCCCGAGCTTTAATTGAAATAAGCTTCCTCACCATTTCATGGTTCCTGAATAAATTGAAAGCCACAGTGCCTCCAACTTCATCCTTGAAAATTGGCTAGATAAATACCATGAATTTTTTAAATTTCCATGAACAGATGGCACTGGAGAACCTTTGGATATCTGTTGCTGATCATGAGTGTACCAGACATTGCATTGATTGACTGGGTTTCATGAAAATGGTGAGAACAGAGGTGCCAGAAAGTTGCAGCCTGCTGATTAGTGGGCCCAGAGCAGTGGTGGGCAGGTGTATGATAAAACATCTGTCGTGGGGACACGTGGTTCTGCCATTGGTTTCTGAATGACTTGTGACTGACATGTTGCAGCCAGCAGAACCTTACAAGTAAAGGGACCTTGTTATATGGAAAGGTTTCAGGGCAATGTTCAGAATCAGGTTGCTATGGACATGGGTGCAAGCTTTTTGGGATAGAAGCCTGGTTGGTGCATTCTCCTGCAGACCCTCAACCACTACACGTGAGAGTACTCCCTCCATCACTGTGTCCCAGTTTTTCTCCTTGTATTACGTGAAGCCAATACCAAACTCCCAGTGCAGCAGTAAGAAACACCACGAAAAGTGGAGTATGACCAAATGGCTTCACAGATCACATGGTTAGACACTTAGACCCCAGTGTCCTCAGTTTACTAACAAAGGGAAAATTCAGAACTTCTTCCTCATGTTCAATAGCATATAAGGAACCATGTCATCCAGGTCACATAGATGCCGACCCAGGTTTGATGGTCTCAATACAAAGGAAGCTAAAGCTCCTGACAACAACAAATTTTTCAAGGGCCCAAACTCAGAGGCAGTTTCTCAAAAACTCATTAGGCCACCAGAGTTCCATGTTTGTGGAGTGTTTACCCTGTACCTTAATTTTGGAAATTCCTCTACCACCTCCAAGGTTGTGAACTCCTGAGCATTTTCTTTTCCAGATATATATTCACAGATTTTCAAACTCTTCTCCACTAATTGTGTATTACTTGTGGCGAAGGAAATATCAAGGCATTGTTTTGGAGGACAGTGGGAAGATTTTTGTCTAGCAAATATTTGCATACACATTACATTCATTTTCCTATTTTCCATTAGAAATACTGAATCCCTGTCACTAACCCATACCCTACTAGACTCTGACTACTAATCTTAATATGATGTAGAAAAAGAAACCTAACAGAATAGAAATACAGGCCGTACATAGGAGGCATGGTGTATACTAGGACTTGCCTTCTGCTTTATCAAGTGTATGTGTTATAAATCTAGTCAACTTTTTATTGTAATACTTCTCCATGAGATTTTAAAGTTAACACATATGTACATTTCTGTCTCCCTTTCTCTGTAGCCTATTCATCTCATGAAATTTATTATGCATATTTAGTATCCTACCTGGTATCACACGTACATTCTTGTGAGCTTGCTGTTTTAGGATGATACAGATTGTGAGAAGAGATCACTCCCCCTAAATACTGATGGAACTGAAAATTCAACATATTGGTGAATTTCCTAGATGAACAGCATTATACATAAATCCATGCTCAGTAAAAAGAATATTTTTGGATATGAGGATGATATATATTTCATAATGAATTTTGATTGGCATA